>NC_072735.1:137481728-137538513 GCF_026930045.1 Uloborus diversus | reverse complement strand
GACCAAAGTATTCCTTCATTTTACAGATTCACTTAAATCAAATCTTGTTTGTTTCTATTTAATTAAATCTAATCACTATGCGGTTTATTGCAACAAGTATTAAAACCTCTCCACAAATTCGTTTATAATATAGAATATATCAGATTTTACGTTCTGAAATAATGCTTAATACGTAATTACTCGTGAACTAAACAAGAACTTGATTATTGTACATGCAAATTACATTACTAAACACAATCACTAATATATCTTCATAGCTGCAACACATGCCAAATTCATCATTACCTCGTTACAATAAGCAATATTAATGCTTTCTACTGGTTTATAGTTTCAACTAAGTTCAAGTCGGCGCTGAATGGTTACTTATTGTTAGATTCGCGAATTGATACTTCAAATTAAAAAAAAGAAAAAACTCTGATGTTACTTTTATTTTAAAAAAGGAGGGGGGAAACTCCACCGCCATTTTATTCTTTGGGTGAAGGAGTTAGATTTGGATGGGAATGAAAAAAGCATTTTAAATTAACGATTTTGATTAAACCGATGGATGGAGGGAACTTTGATTTTAAAAAGGGATGGTACGTAGTTTTATGATGTTAAGTTGTCTTATTTTGTTCATCTCGTACGATAAATCTTATGGTACCAGGCGCAACAATATCCGGTACAAAATTTATAAAAAAAAAAAAAAAAAGACTGAGGCGCTGGCGCACTAAGGCACCGGCGCACCGGGAATTTTCCCGGTATCCCGGCGGCCCAGTACGCCACTGCTTACAACTACCCTTTGTTTCCTTCCGGTCAGCCAGTTTTTTACCCAAATGAAAGTTTTCCCTCCTATTCCAATATCAGCTAATTTGCTAAGTAGAGCAACATGCGGTACCTTATCGAAAGCTTTTTGAAAATCAATGTAAACAACATCTACAGGCTTCTTATTGTCCAAAGCCATGGTAACTTTGTCATAGAAATGTAATAAATTAGTTGCACAAGATTTACCTTTCCTGAAACCGTACTGAAAACTAGTCAATAGATTATTAGTCTCTAGAAAATTTACTATCTTAATTTTTATCAATGTTTCAAAAATTTTGCAAACCACCGAAGTTAGACTCACAGGTCTATAATTTCCCGCACTCCCTTTAGACCCTTTCTTGAAGAGCGGTGTAATGTTAGCTAGCGTCCAGTCCTCTGACACTGTCCCTGAGTTATAAGAAGCATTGAAAATATTTACGATTACATCTGCTAATTCCTCCGCACTTTCAATTAAAATTTTTGGATAAATATTATCAGGTCTCGGAGCCTTAGTCTCTTTAATTTTTTTCAAATGAAGTAAAACGTCATCCCTGGAAAATACTAAGTCCTCAAGCTGTACTATAGCTTGTGTCTTGTTGGTGTCAACTGTTGAGATATAGTTATCGTTAAAAACACTCAAAAAAAGTTATTTAGAACATTAGCAATATCACTATCGTCCTGAATTAAAATTCCGTGCTCATCAACCAGTGGCCCAATATGACTATTTCGAACTTTCCCCGAATTAGCATATGCAAAAAACCTCTTAGGATTCCTGTTTATGTTATCTGCCAGTCTTTGCTCCAACTCTCTTTTCTGAATCCGTACCAAATACTTAAATTTACGCCTTGCCTTACAATATTGGAGCCAGATTGCCAGAGTGCGAATTGTTGAGTGTAATCATTTAATAGGGAACCCCTAGCCTCATTGTAAATGCTTTTCCAACTGAACATTTTTTTTAATGCTCTGCAGCATAGATTTTTCTGTTTGTTGATTGAAAATGTTTTGTCATACTGTTAGTGATATGCATTTCTAAACGCTATCTGTGTTGGCATTAATCTTCATATAATTCTTTTGTGTTATGAATATACTAATTAGTTCAATTCTTACTCTTTTTTAAGGTTGAAAGGTTGAAAGTAATTATCATGCATGCCTGTGCCTATTTAGTTTTATACAATTTATTTTTAAGTAAGAAAGTGATGTATTGTTTGTGTTTCATCCTGTTTGAGAAATAGTATCGAATTGCTCTATTAGTTTGTTGAATATCATAGTTTACTTACTTTGAATTAATCATTTCATATCACATTTTAAATTTTTGTCTTATTCAGGTGAACAGTTCCAAGTGTTGAGAAATATTTCAGCTTATTATATACATTCTTATTTCAATATTATATTTCAATATTATTTTTAATATGTATTTTCAATATTATTATTTTTAAATAGGATATTTATCTTCTTGCTTTGTGTTACTTAATTTGAAAAATGAACATAATGTATTTTAGTGAAATTCAGATTTTTTTTTACTCAATCAGTACCAATGTATGGGTTTGCTAGAGTTAAGAGCTTAATTGAAGTCACTTGCAGTGACCTCCAGAAAGTTTTAAGATTAACTAACAAGCTCATTTTATTTATTTAATTATCATTCATACAAAAACTTCCCCTGACCTGTGAGGTAAAAATTTGAAGTGTCCTGCTGCAGATTTTCATTAGATCCAGAGTTAATTTTTACACAAGAAGTGCAGGAGCTCTTTTTTCCCTCGAAGTTATTTTTAATGCATGAATATAGTCTGAATTACGTCCAAAATATGAAAAATAACATAAAATTCAAAAGAAGTGTAAAAGCTGATATCCCATGTTAGTTAAGTCCAGATGCAAAACTTGAAATCAAGCCCCTCATTTCAATTTTTTTTGAAAGGGGGGGGGATTCTCTCTCAAAATGTTATTGAAAAAAAAAAAAAACTATGCTTGTTTTTATGTAAAATAATTCATTTTTCAAAGCGTGGGGGGGGGGGGAATGACCTCCCTCCCCTATGAGCCCCTCAAAATGACAGGTCTGCTTAAAATAAACTTGAAAAAAGAAAATAAAATCGTAATTTATCGGCTTAGCTGAATAAATCCAGTGAAACATGCATAAAAAAAGAACCCTAAGAATCCTCATGTTTGAGAATTGAGGGAACTCAATAAAAAAGATTAATTAGTGTGACATCAGTCTCTAAACATCCCCATTAGTTATCCCCACAACATTCCCAAAAACTATCCATTATTTTCGAGTATCCACTCTATTGCAACAACTTGTTTTCATATCTCAAACTTGAACAAAGTCTCTAGAGTGGTAACTAACCTGTTGCATTAATATGAAACATTTGAAGGGCTACGGGAAAGAATGATCAAAGTCCATTTTTTAAAAACTCTGGTTAACTTATGGGAACACGCAGATTATTACAGACAGTATTTAAGAGAAACATTATTCAGGCAAGAATCATTCTGAGTGAGTTTTAACAGGGAAGAACGAGGCTAACTCAGAAAAGATTCGAGGTTTCAAGCTTAAAAACACACTGAGGAAAATTTGTGCATGGTGAACTACGATCATTCTTTCTTGTGGCACTTCATTTCATTTTAATCAATTTCTAATTTTCCACAAAAAAGGTAATTAGTATAATCTTTTGTTTGCAGTTGGATTGTGTGAGGCAGATTGTATCTGTTGAGCCCAGATTGCTTAATATGCAGTCTTCCAAAAACTTTCAAACTGCTATACATTGCAGTGCAGAAGCAGGTCATCCACACTGTCTGTTATGGCAGTTACAGGCTGGAGCAAATGCAGAAGTTAAAGTAAGTTTCTTTCCATTTGCTATATGAGTTTTAATTTTAAGTAAGCAGTATTTTCTTTACTTTTACTCAGCAATATTTAAGCTGGAGTTCATTTTCAAGATAAGAATCAAGATTTAAAATTTCATCATTATATATTTTTTTAAATATAAATTTAACTTGCAAAAAAAATCATGTTTGTCTTGGAATACTCTAGACAAAATTAAATCTCTTGTGCAGTTTCGCGTCAAAGAGAGTCCAGGTGTCTCTATTTGAAATGGTAACTGGGTGTAGTGATGTGGATCGGGTAAATACCCAGCGGGTAGGTAAATATATTTTGGGTATTTACCCAAAGCCTGGGTAAATACCCCAAAACTGGGTAATTTACAAAAAAATGCAAAAAATGAATGAGAAATTTAAAAAAAATCTAATTATGAAAAAATTGGTAAAACTGATACATACATATGCATTACACAGTTTATAGTATTTTTTATTGGAACACTTGATGAAATTATGAAAGAAACATATCATGAACCAAAGAATCTTCCTTTTCGATGTCATAATTGGAGATGTTTGCTTTTTTTTTGTAACCAGTTAAACTTTTTACTTTTTGTAGACTTTCTTTTTATATCTGAAATTTGGCTATCAACATTGATTAGGCATATCCAACACATTTAATGTGAATGTCATATTAGATTGCTAAGTTGTTTCACACAATAATTCTTTAAATATGTGATCAAAATACAATTTTTGGGCAAAAATTTATTGTTTTGTATATGGTTGGTTATACAATGTGTATTATTCCGAAAGTAATGCAATGGATTTTTCCAGGGCGCTTTTATTGGTTGGAGTATAATAGAACTACTTGGTTTAGGTGAGGGGGACCCTAAGGTTTTCCTGAAAACCAGTCTCAATGTTCTCCGAGCTGTGGAAGTAGCCGGATGTAAGTTAATGTTAACCTCTGCGCATTGACCGTGTGAGGGGAAAAATAGTATGCCATTAAGTTTTGTTGCTTTACCAACAAAATCTCTTGAGGAGACTAACAAAATGATTCGTGAGGCTTACAGGGACTTTTCTCTGTCCTATTCACAAGTTTTGAGGTAGTTAAAGTCCTCTAAAGTGGGCGGGGAAGAGGTTCAAGATGAACAACCCTCTGGGCAGCCGTCAACCAGTGAAACTGACAACAATTTGGCTTGTGTTCCTCAATTGTTGGACTTTTACCCTTGATTGACTATCAATATGGTTGCAAATGAACTGAACATGTCGTCTACTGCTGTGCTTTGCATTACTGAAGATTTAGCGATGAGAAAAGTGTGAGGCACGCTCGTACCGAAGCACCTTGCCATAACGCACTGCGAATCCGCGAGTTCCTGGCTAAACACCAGGTGAAAACGCTGCCCCAGCTCCTGAAATGAACTCATTTTTCATCCCTAGAAGAGATCCAATCAGCCATAAAGAAGACCTTAGGGGAGACCCCAAAAATGCCTTTCAGGACACTGACCAGTCAGAGAATATAGAAGAAATGTGCAGAAGCCCAAGGACATTACTTTGAAGAACTTCAAGTGTTTTGTGCAAATCTATTCAATAAATTACTTAAAAAAAAATAATTGCATTACTTTTGGAATAGACTCTATATAGTGGAATACATACAGAAAAGTATTTTAGTTGAATATAAATTTTTGAAATAAGTACCCGGGTAAATACCCATTTTGGATATTTACCCCTAAAAATAAATACCCGGGTATTTTACATCACTAACTGGGTGTCAAAATTCTATGTTAATGGCATAATTTGCTAATAGAGATGCCGCCTGAAATAATGGATGCCAAGAAATGAGCTAGGTTTGCGAATGTCGAGAAACCAATCTGCTGCCCCATTATAGAGAGAGATAAAATTTAAAAAAATCATGTTCTTAATTGGCAGCAGCATAGCCAGAAAAAAAAAATTGAATTTGACATCTTGAATTCAAATTATGTTTTTCGCAATCACGAGTGTGTGTGTGTGTGTGTATGTAGGCATCTGTGTTTGTGTGTGTGAGTATGTGTGTAGGAATGTTTATTTGTGTCTGTGTGCAAGCATGAGTGTGTGTGTGTAAGTGCTTGTGTGTGTGTGTGCAGGTGTGTGTAAGTATGCATGTGTGTGTGTAGGATGTGGACGCAGTCTGAAGACTTTTTGCTAGAGGAACAGCATCGGGAAAGGCCGGTCGATGGTGTTGCTGCAGAGGGAGGCGGGGAAAAATAAAATCAAAGGACATCAAAACCGTCAAGTAAGAACAATAAGCAATGTGATTGCTCAAAAAAAAAAAAAAAAAAATCAGGAGGGAGATATAGATTCAGAGGACAAAACAGACAAGCCTTAGCTCTTGCCCCCCCCCCCCCCCGACTGCAGATATGAATGTTTTTTGTTTTGATAAGTTTCTTATGTCTCATCATTTGCATATCACATTAGGTCTCTCTCAACACTCCTAATTTCAAAATTAGACTTTCAAAAAAAAAAAAAAGCTTAGGAGCTGATCCTTCTCATAACACATAAGTTTTAAAAATATATCTTTGCTAAAAATTGTGAGCACAAAAACTGAGTCTTCATGAAAATGTTTGTATTCAATATTTTTAAAAGAGAAAATTAAATGTTTCAAAATGTAGTTTTTACAAAATAAAAATTAAATATGGTGTGTGTGTGTGTGTTGAGGGGGGAGGGGGTGTAATTGCATGAGGTTTGGTTTAAAAATTTTGGATTCGTAATTAATTCTTTATAAACTGAACTAAAAGTTTTAAAATTGTACAAAACAGGGTCTCCAGATAGAGTGTGAGACCCTGAGAATTAATTGCCCACTTTATAAGGGAATCTCGCTATTCTGTTGCGGCTGTTAAATCCCCAACAGCAGGTAAAAGGGGGGGGGGGGGTTCCGAACAATTTTTTTTCCTTAAATGGAGACATTGAGATAGTAATCTATTGGAAGAGAAGATTTTTGTAAATTTTGTTAAGGATGTCCTTTAATGCATACATATCTTTTGACCTGTTAGTCCCCCCCCCCCCTCGGATTATATCAATGATGCCAGATCATATTCATGCTGAGTAAAAGCGTAAAATTCTGCTTCATTATTTTTTTTTTAAGTTTTCGTTATTTGATTTGTACTTTTGTGACACATTTTTTCTTTTTCAATTTAGATTTTTTTCCCATGGTATGGTCTGTAAGGCTTATTTAGTCATTTGTGTATTATACTTTATTTAGATATTAGTTACACAAACTAACAGTATTTGATTATCACTTTTAAGTTATTTGTTCAGTATTAGTTTTATATTATTACAATGCTTTGAATAAATAATAATGAAAAAAAAAAACCTATTGCATGTGCTATTTAATTTTATTGATAATTTTAAAAATATATAGTACCTAATTTTAGATCAATCGGTCCATCTGTAGATTTATATTTGAAACATATTTAATTACCTTTTTAATGCAATGTAATTGTCAGCATGCTTCAACTTTTGAATTTTGAAAAAAAAAAAACGTTCAAAAATGAATAAGTTATATTGTGTGCTTCCATTTAAAATTTATGTTTGAAATAATATTATGATTTTCATTTCAAGTTTTTCATTTAAATAAAGAAGCAGTGATTTTTCTTATTCAAATACAAATGTAAACTCTATGTTTATCCATACTAATGTTATAAAGAGAGAGGGCGGATTTTTGTGTGTTTATATGTTCGAGGTAATCTCCAGAACCACTGCACCTATTTAAAAAATTTCTTCACTGTATGAAACGTGCTTTCTTACTGAGTGACATAGGCTATAATTCAAAACAATCAGATAAATAGTTCTTTTTTTGATTCCATTTTAGGCCCAAATTTTACATAAATTCCCGAATATGGGAGTGAAAAATTACTTGCACATAATGATATTATATATCGTTGAAAAGGGTAGAATTTTCCACGTTCTTCTAAACAATTTGTTTCAATGCTCTAACTTAAATACAGGGGGAGTAATTTGCATTTTTAGCTCAAACTTTTTTAGGCTTAGCTGAAATTTAGGCACTACTTTCTTCATTAAATCTATCAATATAAAGTGAATAAATTGTCCCACGTTTGTCTTTTTGACACCATGGAAAAAGCGAAATTTTTTCTCCAGATCTCTCTCAACCTATAGTCGAAAAACTTAGCTTCAATCTTCAAAAGAAAAAAAGTTACTAGCCTTTTTAAATCAAATTCGAAAAATGTCATTTTGATTCAGGTTGTCAACCATTTTATTTTCACATTTCCACGGTTATGCTTTTTGAATCCATTGTTTCTTTCCTTATTTTGCATTTAATTTCTTAAACCTATTTTATTTTGTGTTTCCATGGTTACGCTTTTAAAATCCATCTTTCGTATTTTTATTTCTTAAACGTATTTTAATATCTGTCATCATTGTTTGGAAGGGTAATTTTTGCGTAGTGTTTTTTTCCCCCTTTTATTTAAGCCTGATTGTTGAATATGTGTCACTTCACACAATTTTTATTCTCAATGTAGACCGGGCAAAGCCGAGCAATGCAGCTCTTAATATATAAAGATTTGAAAGCTAATGTTAATGTGATTTTATACTTTTGCATTTGTTGGTGACACATTTATTATTGCCAAAGAAAAAATTATCCGCTTCACTCGCAAAAGGGCTGGGTTCCGGTAGCGTGGTTGCTTGGGCGCGTTAGGTGCTGAGCAGTTCAGTCTAGGATTGTTGTTTTAAGGCAACCGTTAATGTAATTCATTGTTTTGCGATTTGCTTTGAAAGAAAAAAAACTTTTGATTTGTTTTTATACGAGTGAAATGTACTTCATTTTCTTTTTTTTTTCTGACGATTTTTGAATACTCCACTGGATTTTTTTTTTGTTAGATGGATTATGATAGCGTGGTTGCTGGGCGAGTTTGGCAATAAACAATAGAGTTGCGGAACTATTTTTACATTTGAAAAATATTGTTTGATGTCATTTTTTGTTTATTTGGCAAAATATTTTAAATTGCAGTAAAAACCGCTTCACTCGTTACATAGAGTTTTAAAGCAACTGTAAATCTAATTTAATGATTTGACAAAAAGTTTTAAATTCCAAAGAAACTTCAATAAGTTTTTTTTTTGAAAAGGTGTGTACGCATTTTATACAAAGAAAAATGATCATTTCACATCAGAGGGGAAGGGGGCATCGATTTTTTTATTTGACGGACTTCCATTAAATTTTTAGCACGTTCATCGTTGTGCGGGTACTGCTAGTATTTTATAAAACTACTTCTATGCTTTGCATTAGTTGAAATGAGTGGGCCTTTCCGATCATTGATCAGCTAGAAAAATTAAGAATTCAGGTTTTTTTTAAGGGTGGGGGGGGGGGGGGATAGGAAGTATTATTAGTAGTGATGAAATGCAGTGCATATTTTAACTAAAGTTTATCGATTTATTATCAGGGTGTAGTATAGAAGCTTGAAAAAGCTCAGCTCTTGCACTTTTTCTCCCAGGAATTTTAACACATTATCATGTATTATGTTTTTCCCTCTGAGATTATTTTTGAAGATTTTATTTGGTTTATAATATGTAATATGAATCCTTTCTTTCTGGTATATAACTAGATATTTGTTTAAATTATTTTTTAACACTATTGCTGCTTCTGATTACTTTTGGAATTATGTAAGATGAAAAATAATTAACATTTTCGTATTGACGAGCTTTTATGAAATTCAACTTGCTGTTAACATGTACTATTCTGTTTTAATTAATGTATGGAGGTTTACTGTTTTCGAATGTAAAACCAAATCAATGTCTTTATTATTTACGTAATTATTATATAATAGTACTAAGGTTTTTCTTTGTGCAATAGTAAATTGTACCTTGTATCAGAAAATTGTAAAAAAGTTAAGAAATTTATTCAGAAAGTATTTTTTAGGTTCCTGGCATATTTCAGGAGTTATAGTTTTGTTTATAACTGTTTAAAAATCATCTTGCTTGAACTTAAAAAACATATTTAAGTACCTCATTTAAAAGTTGAATATGACAATGTAATGTTGATTAAGAATTATCTTTCTGGTAACCCACACTGTTCCATTGTTTCTTTAAAATAACTTTTCTGAAATATATTAGATTGTTAGCCATTTTATTGTTTATGTTTCTCATGTTATAGTAGAAGATGGCCCCTTAACTTTCACTGTATTTAAACTTAATCATTTAAACAATAATCCAAATGTACTTAAACCAAATAAGATATGCTGACTTTTACATTGCAATCATATTTTGGCAGAAAGACAGACAACTATTACTTTTGAGTAACATATTTTGGAATTAATTGTTTTGAATTAAAGATTGTAATCTAATTTAAGTAAAGCATGAATATCTTAAGTTAATGTTCTTAATTTTATTTTAGTGGTGGTAAATACCTTGTTCTTACATTCTCAGCTTTAGCAGTTTTAACAAAAATAAGATCTATAGTGATCAGTTCTAATCATTTTTATTAGATAACTACATAAAATTACTTAGTCACTTTAGTGTTGTTAAATGTAGTTTTAATCGAGCCCTCTTTATTTTCTATTCTTCATCTATTTTTTGTTCAAATCATGAATGAAAGTAAAAGGGCAACCATAAAAAGTGTTTTTCATTGAAATTCAAAAGTAAAATGTAATATTGAGATATTTAAATGGAAAATACCTAATTCAAACTAAGATTGACTTAGGTGTAAAAATTATTATATTTACATAGTAAAGCTGTAAGGATCATTGTAGACTCTAGCTGTGAGACATCTGTGATCAACACTTTTTATGTTGCTAATATTATAATACTTTTCTTATTGCAGCCTCAGCTCATTATTCTTACCAGCATATAGTTATGGAATGCATTATTTTACTCCATTTGAGTATCGGTATTTTGTGTTAGATTTCAGTGAACATTCAGTGATACATTTATTGAAGCTAAGCTAATCAAATGTTGATATTTATGTACAAAGGACACTTAATAAGTAATTCGGTTTTTGCAAAGCCACATTTGCAGCTTAGAGCTCTGTTATTTTTTTTAATTTGTTAAAAACATTTCTAAATCTGCAAAAAAATTATTGCATTTGCAGCATATTGTGGGAAACTATGTCAAACTTGACTTATGTAAGGCCTAGAGCTAAACTGACATTGTGAGAAAATTATTCTAGGATCAAATTATAAATTTGACCCATCCTATGTAAATTCACTTTTGGAAAGAAATTCAGCATTTTTCATTTATGCTTCTGTGTAATTATCAGCCCTTCATCCCTTCAGTGGGTTAATAAAATGAGTACCAAGCGCACTTGGGAACCAAATACTGGGGGTTCTGTGTTGGGCTGACCACCTAACCAGAATATCTGCCTTGTACCCCAGAGCCCCTGGTCAGGAAAACTGAGTTGGGCACAGTAGGCCTTTGCCCCTCACAGGCTGTGGTGTCACAGAGTTTGTTCTATGTAATTATGGGAACTTTTGTTCGAAATTTTACTCAAGTAAAGCCCATGCTAAAAAATTATTTTCATAGTTTTCAATAAGTTAATTTACGTATTGTAAATTTTTATTTCAGAAGATATTTCAATTTTCTGATACCTTCATAATCCCAATTTTTTGCCATACTTGGCACTCATTTATGTCGGTTAAGATAAAAAAATAATTGAATTATAACAATAAAATTTAATTATGACAAAATGTGGAAGTAATGAATGACGTATTTCAGCTTTATGATGTGAACAATTTTGTTTTAATAAATGAATTTTAAATCTTTATTTTAAACCTAACACTGGTTTTATTACCAGTTAACCTAATGCATGTGCTTCAAAAATGCACAAGTATTTTTATTTCTGATGATTAATGTTTATGATAACTAAATATTTATGAGGATAACATAGATCAGAGAGGGATCTTTAACTAATTGTTGGAGTTTTTATGATGGAAACGTGTCTTAAAAACAATTTTGCCTTTGGGTTATTTCAGATGTAAGGAAAGCAAAACTGAATTTGCAGTAGAACCATGTTTATCCAACCCCCATTTATCCGGATTTCCGGTTAATCCGAATCAAATTTGTAGAGTTGAAAAAATATATTTGCTTAAGTAATAATTTCAAATATGGTTGCAAGGACAGAGCTATAAGTACTGCAAATATTCGGCATTTGTTTTGATTAAACGTGTAACTCCTGCATAGAACGTACACTAAAGTATACTACTAAATTAACAAACAACATGGCATACTTGAACTGTCAGTTCAACACCACTGTAGCTGAACTGTAAATGATAAAGTATTTGCGAGTAATGGTACTGTGTAGTTTTATTACAAAGCACTTTTTTGCTGAAATAAAAGATGTCTGTTTATTTAAGAATATGTTTTGCTTATTACCCAGACTGTTCAGTTTTTTGTTTATCTGGATTGCCTTTGGTCCCAGCTAGTCCGGATAAACGAGATTATACTGTACTATGTGTTGCTAAAGTAATTATAAGCTAATGCTATTTCTTTGCATATATATATCAACATTTTTAATAGGATATTAGTTTTTTACATCTAAAACATTTTTAGGGATGAATTTTGATTACTCTCTTGTCTTAAGAGTTCTTTTAAGCAAATTCCAAAAAGTAGCATTAGAACTCTTTTCAGCTTCCACACGATGACTCTAAAATATTCTAATTTGATTATTATATTGGTGGTGTTTTTACTCCTTTGTACAAAATAAAGAAGGGAATGTAACGAAATGTTTAAAAGAGTCTTTTTGGCTCAGATTTCAATTTAAACTTCCATTTTAACCTTCTGGGGATAAATTTTGACTAGTTCTTTGATTAATGAGCATATATTCATTTGAAATGTCCTTTGACCTCTCCTGAATCGGTTTAGACAAGTTTTGTCCTTACATCTATGTATTTTGCATATTGAGATATTTCCCCCTCAAGGGTATTTCCCAATCCATTTACTTCTTAAATGAATTTTTTATGCCACTTAGCGAGTATTGATAATGCGAGTCGTCGTCCATTAGGTTTTAATCACTTTATTACCTGTATATGCAGTAAAATTTTTATAATGAGATACAAGTTTTTGATACGACATTTGTGCAATTGGTCATTGCTGACAGTTTGCAAGTTCAGCATCTGAATTTTAAAAGAATTCTGCAAACTTAATGGTCTTTTTAAGAAATAATGAATTGATTTTTACCAGTTTAAAGTATGCAGCAGAATTAAAGCAAGCATTGTTCTGGAAAGTTAGGATGTTCCTGAATATTGTATACATCTTTGAAAGCGTGTTTTTTTTTTCTTTTTTTACGAGTTAAATCTATTTCTTAAACATCAGTTTTTTATTTTTTAAATATATTTTCAATTGAAAAAAATCATTCAATATATTCTAAAATAAAAATAAAAGATAATTGCTGTAGTTCATGTCCGTTCTGTTCAATATTCTTCTTTATCTGAGACAATGAAAGCTAAGTGAAAAAACTTTGCTGGATAAAATAATTTTGAAGCTTTATTTTTTCACCAAAATGATTTCAGCATAAAATTTGAAATTTCTGATACATTTTCAACAAAATTTTGATTTTCAAAGTATATGGTTACACTCCCTCATGAGAGACAGTAAATAAATAATTTAATTTATTTTTGAATCATAACTTGAAACATCATTTTCTTTCTTTTGGATGAAAATTATAAATACTTTCTTTTTAATAGTGTTGGATTTTCCCCCTGAAATATGTAAAGCAAAAGTTTTTAAAGAATTCTTTTATGTCTTTCTAACTTTCAGTATTATCCAGTAAACCTTGAGTGATCAAAATTCATTAAATATTGTATTATCACTTAAAAAAATGTATATACTTAAATAAATATTCCCCTAAAATTGTGGAGTAAAATATTGCATTCTAAATTAAACTGAAATTCTGTAAATGAAATGCTTTTTGTGCTGTTGAAGAATGGAATTTAAGTTGATCTTTTGTTTGAATTTTTATAATGTATGACATCTTTATAGGAAGTTAAACTACTTGATTTCAGCTGAAAACTTGTTTGTTCTGCAATTTAACGTAGAGAATCTTGACTATTTTATTCGTTTGGGGGTCTTCCAAAGTATAACAATTTGCTTCTTAAAGTGGATTCATGAGTAACAACTGTTCGCTGGTAAAGTTGTTTCAAAACTTCTTTTGCTTTTAGAATTTAATGCTTTGAGAGCAATGCAATTTTTACTGAAGAGCAAAGAAAAAACAGAAAAAGTAAATAAATAAGTTGAAATTTTAGCTTATTTTATCAGTGAATAAATTATTTTTCAGGTTTTGAAGTTTTCACTTCTTATTTTAAAGTTTTGCAGTTTAGATAAGTCTTACATCTTAAAAGCTTCAAACTTTGAAACAGAAAAAGTCAAATTATATCTATGTATGTCAAAGAACCTGATACTCTTATATATGATGGTTTGCCAACTCCAGTTTTTAATTCAGAATTGAATGGCAATTGCTCAACTTTTTCACTCTTGGGAAAAAATAAATAAATGAATTCAATCATTTCAAATTTTCATGGCTAACCTTATTTTATGATGAAATAAGAAAACAGAAAATTGTTTGCATCACTTATTGGAAAACTTAGACTTTAAAGAAGAAATGATATTATAATAACATTATACTCCTGTGATATAAAAACTTATTTTGAATCCGAATGCCTTCGTAGAAAAATTTTAATATGAATGTTCTTTTTTAAAGCAGACATTTCAGAAAATGATTTTCAATGAATAACTTAGTAATGAAACTATAAAATATGGAAAAAAAGATGGTACTGTGAATAACTATATTTTTCTGAATGAGTGATATTTAATGTAACACAAGAAAGAACTGTAATAAAATGTGTATAACTGAAGATAAAGGGGAAAAGTTGAGTATCTACTTGAAATTGAAACATTTGATGATATTTGAAATGTCATGCAATAGTAGAAAAAATAGCTTATTGAATAAAGAATATAGATGCTGAAACACAATGAATAAGCTTAGAAATTGTTGAAACTTTTGCAAAATTGCATGCATTCTGCCGTTTAATTATATATATATATATATATATATATATATATATATATATATATATTTTTTTTTTTTTTTTTTTTTTTTGAGTAAAACAGTCTGTTCATATTTCATTCATTATGCTCTTTGCTTCAAAATCTCTCGTACTCTTAAAGTTAAAAAATTTAAGAAAATTAAAAATCTTTGAATTAATTTGCTAATTTTATTTGATGGTAATAACATTTCTTCTGCAATTTAATTGTAAACTTCAATAGAAATTTGAGCAATTCGTCGTTTTTTCTTTAACAAACCATAAGAAAAGATTGATATTGCATTTTAATATTAAATTTCAGACTAAAAAAAATCAAACTTGCAAATCCTATGATGTTAAAATTTAATTTGTTTGAATAACATTAATATTCAATATTTCTCTCGTTAGTCAATTTGATGTATGGTGGAGAAACTAATTGTCTTTTTGTTGCTACTCGGGCATAATCATTCATTGTAACACTTACATTTCCAAAGACATTTCATAATTTTTGAATCTTATTTCAGAGCTTTTTATGAAAAATTATGTTTGCTCCTTATAACATTCAATATTTATTATCCCCTCATTTTTTTTAAAATCTTATTTTATTGGCACAATGTATAGTATAAACAGGGAATGAAAACATAGAAAATAAAAAACCTTTTTTTCACTTTACTATAAGTCTGTTAGTGATAGGACCTAGTTTAAATAGGAAATTTGAGTTCCTGAATCATTATTGCTTCTGGTAAAAAGTAAACTTTTGCTTGCACATGTGAGGAAAAAGTAGAATATTATTTTGTATCAAAATGAAAGAAAAAAAAAACATCCTTCTTTAAAAAATGCTAAAGAGAGAGAAAATAACACATTCAGCAGCTGTTAAATGCATTCTTTGTTTAACCCCTTTGAATCATGTGCAGAGATCAATTATTTTCTGAAATTGCAATGGCAAAGCGTTGTATGAGTTTCATATTTGGCAATCAAGTAATGAAGATTTCTGCTTCTCCTCGAAAAAAGATTAGCTTTTATTGTTGACTTTTGTAGAATTTGATTTCCCAAGAATATTCAACAGAACATTAAAGCAAGATATTACTTGAATAAACCATGGAGTGTGTGTTCTTTTTTATGAAATGAATATGCAAACTGAATTATGCCTGATTGACATATAAAAAGAAGGAAGGAACAACTATTAAGCTTCAATTTTGAAAAATGCTAGAAAAGTAGTAGAAAAACCAATTCTAGCCGAGTTGTTGTATGGCGCAACAACACAATGGAAAGAATAGCTATGATCTACAGAATTTGCGCAAGTTCAAGAACCTCATTCTGTTGCAAGGAATAGTTAACAGGTTTTTATTTTTAAATTTTTATATTTATTCATTCAAAAGTGTTTGTTGAAAAAAAAAGAAGCCACATTTTTTTCCTTTTATAATGAACATATTTAAGTTAGCTAATTCCATTAAACATTTTTCAGCTTTTGAGTTAATGCAATCCCAGCTGGAGGCTCAAAATCTGATGGTGGATGAAATAGCTTTCTTTCGTATTTCTCTGACATGAAGTTGTTGATATAGGGGGTTAATATTTTCTACCACCTTGCCTTCCTGGTAAGGGACAGTGGAACACAATTGGAATGTAGAAATTATGAATTTTTATGATTTTGTTAATTTCTCAAATCGTCTTAATAGATTGATTCACAATTTGGTGTGTTTGGAAAAAATGTTTAATTCATCTTAAGTCAGTTATGCTTGATTTTTATTATATGTTGGCTATTTTTTGAGATTAGAGTCTGATAAATAATGTAAAATAGTTTTACAACAACAATACATAGTCTTTTTTTTTATTCTAGTAAAAAACCTTACATTTTTTGATTTCTAATCTGTGCTGAGTTTCGGAAGTTCTTATTGCATACCACTTCAGAAGTGCTGTGTATTTCTTCTTGTACTTAATTGGTTTTTAATTACATTTATAAACCTGAAACTATTATAGTGTGTATTCATCTCAATATTCCATTTCTCCCCAAATATCATGAACGAATTTTCAGTCTGTTTAGTTTCGTTTTTGTATTTTCTTGTTTTAGAGAAATTGTTTTAAATTGCAAAAATAACACTATTTTAAAAACAGTATGTGAGATTTTTCTCCACTATTTATGATTGAAAATATTTGTAGATTCTTGACAACTGTTTTGTTTTGAATTTATTCGCTATCTTTGTTACAATAATTTCACTTTGAATTATAAAATCTATATCAATTTTTATTTTAGATTTTATGATTACTTTTTAATTTGCATCCTGAGACAATATTTAAACTTTGAACTTATAGTAGAGCTTTTGCTTTGATTCATTAGTTTCTTGATGGATTTATTAAAACTTATCATGACTTTTGAATATTTATTGATAATAAACATTTCTTAAATGAAATGTGAATGAGATTCTCAAACTTTGTTTGTTCCCTTCTATGCTTAAAACTTCCTCGAACTATCATTCATTTTTAATTTTCAGAAAAAGTACTTCTCAAGACTCATCTAGGGAAAATCTTGTATTTGCAAAACTTTTTTTTTTAATTCATTGTATTAGTGCTTAGTGTTCATTTTTCCTTTTCAAGTTCTCAAACTTATTACCTGTTTTATGTTTGCAGGCAGTGGGGGGGGGGGGGGGGATCAATTTGAATTCCATTTCAAAGCATAAAGCCTGCAGAATAATCTTGTTTAAAGACACAAAGACATTAATTTGTTGTGTGTGTTATTGAGTTTTATGTTTTTGTTTCTGTAATCACTGGTTGAAGAATGTTTCATTTTCGTTCAATTTGGAAGTTATACTTAATTTGGCATTGCCCATATCTGCTGTTTCTGCAGTTTGTCAGTAAGGATCTACAAAGAAAAGAGTTTTGTAAAATTTGTAGATAGTCAGATTCACATATTAAAAGTTTCTATTTTGTGTTAAATTTCTTGTTTATTATTTTCACAATTTTTTTCCATTTGAGTTTTTTTTTTTTTTTTTTAATTTTAAATTTTTTTTAAGCACAACTGGCTTAACGATGATTAAACATTTAATTCAACCAAAAACTTCTGTTAGAAAGCACAATTATATTGCTTATACAGCTTGTATCACATTTTTCTTTCAGCTTGTTTTTAGTATTTGTGATTGGTAATTGAAAAAAAGCAGCTGTTTTTACAAAATTTTATTTGTTATGCATTATTTGTATTCTAATACATATATATATATATATATATATATATATATATATATATATATATATATATATATATATATATATATATTGTACTTCCATGGAGTAGAACAGTTTTGATGAAATAGTTCATTTTCTTATCTAGGATGTAGCATCTTTACTTGATTTTCAAATTCCCTCATATAAAATAAATTTTGGGGCTAATCTAAAGCATGAAGCCATTATATTACACATATCAATTGTTCTATTTTAAGAGGATGAATCATCTCAAATTCTTTTTGAATTTTAAAGAAAACACTTTAAAATCCTTTCATTTTTATCAGCTGTTCAAAAAGTTATAATAATTAATTCTTTCTCTTGTCGTTAGAAAAATATTATTTTGAGTTATAGCATTCATATTATCCTCAAACAAAACTTTTTTTAATGGAATTAGATTCTCTTACACATTTGTACACACAGAGTGACGTTTCCGAAGACTTATTGTCAACTTACAATTGATATTTCCATTTGGCAATGAACTGATACCATATTCTTTTGATTGGTGAAACTGTCATATGTGGCAATTTTAACAATGAAATTCCACTCAACAATCCTACTAACAAACTATTTACAAGCATGTAAATTATATTAAAACATTTTTTTTTTTAAGTCGAATGTTTGCTTGTGCAAATTTCCCAAAATTGCTATTCCATTAATTCTTATACATATAATTTAAGAACTACCTGTCTTATACTTGATTTCCTAAAGAAAAACTAAATTGCATGTTTCGGGCTATAACTGTCCATTTGATTCCCTCCGCAATTCTAAATCCTTGGTAATTTTTCTTCGAACACAATTCTAAATATTGTTATTCTAAATGATATTTCAAGAATAGTTGTATGCTTTTAATAAGATAATTGTCAGGTCTTGCTCAAAGTAGTGCTTATATGAAGAGCTGAATTTGTTTTGTACCTTAAGCTTCAGTTCGTATACATTTCAATACAACTTTTCTACCCTTACACTTTTCTGTTTACTTATTTTTCTGTGCTCGTTTGGGCATATATGTGATGAACAAAAGCTGTAAAACAAAATATTCATTCTTTGAAGATTTTCAAGTAAAACTTTAAATTAATGTTTAGTAAAAAATATCTGTTAGAATTGGAATTTTTATTTGAATAATGGTAACCAAATGGTAAAGCTCCAAAAGCAAAATATTTATTTGCCTCTAAATAGTACAACCTCAAATTAACATTGCTTTTAGATTTATTTAAATACTGTCTGCTTGAAAAGCTCACGACCTTGCGCACAGTTTCTTATTTGAAATAAAAGTTTTGTTGACCCAATCACCTTGCATTTTAATGTAAGCTTTTTGCATCATATTGCTTAAATATATTCAGCAAACATGTTAGTTAATAAAAAACAAATGGACTAAATGGGAGATGTTTCACAAGAATTTTCAAACTGACAAGTTTTGTTAAAATCAGCTGCTTTTTTGTTAAACAGAATTGTTCTATTGTTTCTGAGTGTAAGCATGGCTTTGCAGAGTGCAATCTTAGCTTATAAGTTTAGTTACTTTAAATATGCAATTAAGATCCGCTTACAGGTTGATTTAGTGTACAATTCTATTCAATTCCTTATTTCCTCATTACCTTTTAACGAGAAAGATGTTAAATTTATAAAAATTTAAAGTAGTTTATTTACTTTCATTTTTGTGTATTTTAATTTACTTGTTTTTTTTTCTCACAAATTCATTATTAAAATAATTATAATTTACGAGCTTGTCCTCCTGTTTTCAGAATGGAAGCATTCATATTATCCTCAAACAAAACTTTTTTTTAATGGAATTGGATTCTCTTACACATTTGTACACACAGAGTGACGTTTCTGAAGACTTGGTCAACTTCATTACTGTCGACAAATTCATTAACTAAATAATCATAATTTTAAGAGCTTGCCCTCCTATTTTCAGAATGAAAATAATTACATGTTTATCCGAAAAATTGAAATAACTACAGCTGAATTTTCACTTTTCATTGCTTTTCAGTCTTTATTGCCTTCACAAATATATATTTTTCAATACTTATTACATTCTATCTTATGAGTTTTGCAATAGAAATATTTAATTTTCACTTTTACACTATACAATCAAAATTATTAAACCTCGTTAAACATTTATAGATGAAGAAGATAGCGCTTTTCACTTTTGGGGCGGTATAAGTCAATTCTTTGTTTGTTATGTTATACCATTGATGTAATATCTGTTGACAGTTGCTTGTGAAATTGCTTTTGAAGTCAAATTTTTTTTTACTATTCATGGCAAACAAAAAATTGAAAAAATATTTTGATTTTTTAAAAAGGAAGTGCCTAAATTTGACTCTATTTTTAATTAGATTAAAAAATCTCCAACTCCAGCATGAAATCTCAGCATCAGAATGTTTCACTTTGTTCCGCCAATACTCCTTCAGCTGATTGAAAATATTCCGTGGTGTATATATGTCTGAAATCGGGGATGTATTCCCTACATAAGTTCCATATACTCAACCCTCATGACATTTAGAAGCAAGAATGGAGGATTCCATTCTTGAAGACATTTCAGACTCTCCCTATCCATTTTAAGGAACCCCTATACCCATTTTGGGGAACTTGTTGATTTGTTTTCAAATGTTCTTTGGTACAGTTGCTTAGTTCTGCAACATACTTACCAACTTATCACTTCTTAGCACATTTTGCTGGTAAAGGAAAATCTTTCAGATTACCATTGGTTGTCGCATCATCAAGTTCCCCTTGCATGCTTACTATAAAGCCTTTATTGCTCGAGTAAAAGATGCTAGACCTAACTGTTAGATCACGTAGGTTGTTTTGAAAGCTTACCAAAATTAGAATATTTGTCCTTCATTTTTTTAGGGTTTTGATATGATTATACCATACATATTTTAATACCAATAACAGTATCCCAGAAAATTAGCAGATTATAAAGTAAGTTCAAATTGCAAAATTGATTTGGAATTCTGTGCATGACCTAAAATAGACACCGCTCCACAATAAGGTTTGGCTTGAACTCTTTCATTCTAAACGTTACCCTTTTTCTTATGCCTGCCTATTAGCTTGGAGTATGAAATTAATTTCTTCTTTTAAAACTTAAAATTCAATGTATTTTATTGCTATAATATTTCTTAATTGAAATAATCCTTTCAACATTTCCTCTTCTAATGTTAGCCCGCTTATTTTTTTCCCACCTTATTTCCTGGAACCTCTGCTCAGCCATGCCAGTAATTGATCTATAAACATTTTTGTTCTTCTGTACATTTTTCTTTGACTGTATTGACTTGTATAATAACTTTCTTTTTCAGGCATTCTTTAATTTTATTGAGTTCTTCTGTTAATTTTGTTAATTTTTTCAGGACTGCCAAGGAGAAATTGCACTTCATAAAGCTGCCAGAAGAGGCAATGCAGAATGTGTTAGTTTGTTGATTGCATCTTCTTCTAATTTAAGGTATTTTCTTTGTTAATTCTCCGCCGTTAAAATTTAATTCAACAACAAAGCTCATAAAGAATTTCTATTTAAGAATTTTGTTTTTCCTTTTAAACATTTTTTAATTTCACATTCAAGATCTAGCTTAGTAATTGCATCTTCTATTGATTGCATCTTCTATTCTATTGCATCTTCTAACTTCCATCTCTTTCTAATTTAAGATATTTTCTTTGTTAATGCAATTTTTCGCCATTTAAATTTTAATTCAACAACAAAGCTCATGAAGATAATTTCTTATTTAAGAATTTTGTTTTTCTTTTTAAGCATTTTTTACTTCACATTCAAGATCAAGGTTACCCCCCACATCCCCCCCCCCCCGCTTTTTAAATGCATAGCTTTAGTATCTAATATGGAAGCTAAATTTTGGCTTCTCTGAAGCATTGAACTCTGTATTTATGGGTCAAAACTTTTAAAATGTTTTTTGAGAGGGGGGGGGGCTGCCCCCCTTATTTCAGGGTTATAATTCAGCTTCTTCAAATTAAATATATGTGCACAAAAGTCCGATATTGCGATACAATTGCAATATTGAAGAAAATTTTTATTGAAGATTTTTTACTGTAACCAAATTCCACAGGACCAGACACCGGCCATCTTTTAAACTTTATGAATATTTCCCCTCTCTTTAGCGACATGTTCAAGCAAAATCAAATCATTAGCTGTTTTTGCTCTAAATACAGTGAAAACTCCTTACAATGAACTTCACGCGACCAACTAAAAATTTCATTGTAGCCGAAATGTCTTAAAGCTTTCTGTATTTTTAAAAAAGTGTTAATTTTGCAAATCAACACTCGTAATATAATTAAATCCACAACATTGCCCGTTCCTAACAATCTAAAATATCCATAGTGAAACTCATTTTTTTATTCTGTAAAAACATAAAAATATATTGAACACGGATCTTTTATTCATTGGTAGTATTCACAAAAAGTTTTGTTTTATTTTTTACGAGAGATTTGGTTCCGTAGGACATTATAAAAGATTCTAATTTATGAACGCAACTTATACTGACCACAAGAAAGATTAAAATCTCGCTGACCCTCTTTGTAAATTCGAAGGGTGCTTCACGTTTGGTGCAACTACACAACGACTTTTGCTGTCTCACATCAGCTTAGGTTTCAGCTGAGAGGATTTCCACCTTGAATGGCTCTGTTTTGAAAGTACAAACGGAGTTTTCATGTTACAACTTGTGAAAGTTTTTCAATTTCTGAAAACAGAATTGGGTAAAAAATATTCAAATTGACATTGAGGAAAATATTTCATTGTTACGAATTTTTAAAGTATTTCGTTTCATTAAAATGAGATTTTTTATGCATTATCTTGATTGGTTTTGAAACAGGACCAAACGTTTTGTTCGTTGTAACAGGATGTCTCTGTAGTCGAAATGGAGATGAATTCTCAACTTGCTGAAATTTGTTAGCTAGCAACTTGCTGCTAAAATTTGTTGGATGTTGTTTTGTTTTATTTAAAAAGAAAATGTACTACTTTGCAAGAGCTGTGAAAATGGGGACAGCTGTTCTGGATCCCAAGCTGAAAGGGGGGGGGGGGTCTAGTTTTTTAATAAGAATAAATATATTTTTTAAAAATCAAATGATGTTTAGTGGGAAACATTATGTTTGGAACTTCAGATGTTTTTTGGAAATAACTAAATACTTCAAATTAATTTATTAAGTGAAGAATCTGAATGACTAATTAAATGGATATAATAGCTCTCAAGTCAATTGTTTTTGTGTCTTTAGAAACTCTTTACACTCCCTTATCAGTCTACCTACTAATAAGTATCAGAATCTGAGTGCAACTGCTAAGTTGTTTTTCCCGAGACACTAGAAAAGAAAGAGGTACTCAGAACATGACAAGGCATGTGCAAGGGATAAGTTCTCCAACAAATTAACTGCCTTGTTTGATACTGAGATTGTGCCCTTAAATATGTTACTTAAGTGTCTGAACTGAAATTAATAGCTAGTTTATTCTACAAGTCTATACTAAAATTAATAGTTTTTGTCAGTTTTTACAGGGAACTTCATCAGCAGCTTACTCTTACATATTGTATGCAATGAACAAAAAACAAATAGTTTTAAATACTTTAATTAGGTTCCAGTTTCTAAAATTAAAAACTAATATATATATAGATATATATATATATATATATATATATATATATACACACACATATATACAGTTGACTCCCGCAACAACATGATTCAACTTACGTGAAATAGCTATAATGCGAGTTTTTCAGCAGCAACAAATTATAGAGCTGAAGCGAATTTCTCGCTCTCAACACGAAAATATTTGGAACGGAATCGTGATGCTAAGTTTCGGCTTTGTTATTCACTACTAAACATTGACTTCATGACTGTACCTTCATCATTTCAGCATCACTGACTGTGCAAGCTCCCACACCCTGCACTATAAACATAGTTTTATTAGTGTGTATAATCACCATTCCTCATTTTTCGTTCATTTATTCTAAATATGAAAGTTGATGATATATTGTAGCACTTAAGCACACTATTTCATCTGGAGTTTGAATATGGAAATTAAAAGCGAAAGTTTGAGACAATTTAAGAAAAGGTAATGATTCTTTATATGCTTGAACAACTGGAAAGTGGATCGAAGGTAGCACGACACTTAGGTATGAGTGAATCTTTCATACGTATAATTAAATGTCTAGAGGAGGCAATCCGTATAAGTCCAAACCTTAGTTTTAATATGAAGCTCGCAGAGTAGTGTTTAAGCAAAATGCAAACATTATGAAATTGGAATCTGTTCTTGTATTGTAGATTATAGAGACCCTAAAAAGAGGGATGTTAAAATAGATGTAAATGTTATAAAAGTAAATGCAAAGCTACTGTATTTAAAAATGAATGACAATCAGATTACACAGCATAAATCATCATCTTCAAATGGACTAAATATGGAAATTAATAAAGAGTCTTTCAAGAGAAAAACATTTTCTCGGCTCTGATCTTACTCCCATTCGGAAAATTGTGGAATATTTTTTCTTCGAATTTTAATATAGCTAATGCTACAACAGGGCAATTATTAAATTGCCCTGTTCAGAAAAATGATACATTATATTACATTTTATACTGTAAAAAGGTAGGTCCCTTTTGAACATTCACATTCAATTTTACTTTTCTTTAAAAATGTGGTTAAAAACTCTTCATTTTAACTTTTGTTTTCAAATTTTATAGTTGCTTGAATTCTAATGGTCAGACAGCAGCCACATTAGCAGAGTTATGTGGTCATCCTGCCATTGCATCTTTCATTCGCAGTCATACATCAAGCTTTGATCCTTTGCATTTTGCTACTCCCAGTAACGGCATCGTTCCGCAAGTGGCCCGACTGAGCAGAAAGCGTACACATGACATGATGAATATAGATTCTCTGAAACGATTTCGTAAAAATGGTAAGTTTTTTCTTTCTCTTTTCTCTCTCTATTTCTTTCTTCTTTTTTTGAGCAATTATGATTACTTATTGTTCTCATTTGGCTGTCCTTGACGTTACGCTGATTTTATCCCCCCCCTTCCGCCTCCCTTTGCAGCACTCACGCCCACCATCCTCTGCAGATGCTGCTCCTTCGGTCATGAGCAATGTCACCCCGAAATTCGCTTCTCCTGGTCGTTGGCATCTATGTACTACACACACAAACGCTCACACGCACACATGCCTATGTGCATACCCAAGTCTATGCACAGACAAGCCTACAAATACACACACACAACTATACAGACGTAACCGCCCAGGGCAGGTTTGGGAGGTCAAGAGCAAATTCTAGAAACATAACTCCAATGAGTAGAGTCCTGTCTCAACTCGTGATTGCGAAAAAAAAAATTTGAATTAAAAATATCAGAATTCAAATTAATTTTTATTTTATTTATTTTTATTTTTTAAGACCAATGTTTCACGAACATCAAATCACACATGTTGCACTGGCATCAACTGAATTATCTTCATAGAAGAGACATATCTGTTTTAGGGACAAAATTTAGTGTCAGTTATTGAGAAGTGCTACTGTGTATGTTTTAAATGAACGAAAACTATGCTCTAAATTTGGTAGATTAGGTGAAAAGGTTAAACTTTTTGTTTGAAGAAATTTTACTTCTTCATAATAACTTATCATAAAGCAAATCTAATATAAACTATTTTTGATTTCCGAATTTTTTAGAAAAAAACTTTTTTTCTTAGAAAAAACACATTTGTATTTCAAATTTAAAAACATAAATAAAAGATACAGGGTTCATATGGGTCATGGAAATCCTGGAAAGTCATGGAAAAAAATTAACTTATTTCAGACCTGGAAAAGTCATGGAAAATTAATATTTTCATTAAAAGTCATGAAAAAATGTCTTGGGCAAACAAAGTAAAAGTAGCAAAAGAGCATTAGAAATCTTCAGTGATTTAACAGTGTTGCATATTAAAACTGAAAAATTAAACAATCTCAAAAATAAATCTAAATTTTTAAATCCTTTTACAAACACTTCTGTAGCAGCCGCCCACTTTCTATTGCAATGTGATTTTACTGCTTGTACATCACAAAATTTGAATTTACCATTATTTTCATCACTTTTATTTTACATTCTGTTGTAGCAGACTTGCACATTCTTCATTTTCCCACACCCACTCAAAAATCACAATGCAATTGCATCAGAGTTCATTTCAACTACCCTCTATAAACTTGATTATGAAATTTTTCAAAGTTGATCTTAATTTGCTGAAGGTTTGAGAAAAGGAAGATAATTTTTCATCTGATTAGAGTATGAACCCTGAAGAGAGTAATAATAACCGCAATTCTTTTCAAAGGCAGAAAACCAGGAGAAATAAGGAGTCATCCACAAATGATGTGACATTTTTTTTTGGGGGGGGGGGGGGGGGCTTGTGAAATTAGTAATGGTTAAGCAGATAGTCACAGCTTTAATAACAGTATGTTTATGTAATATAGTGTAACGAGGGGAGGGGGTAAGGAGAAATGTAACACTTTGCGGCAAAGCGATCTGGACGGGGGTGGGGTGGGGGGGAGGGGCAAATATGATGAAAAAAAAAATCATATCATTATGAACTTAACTGTTTTTATTCCTGAGTAATATTTAATGATTTTTGTTAACTAGCAATTTGCTACTTGCTAGTCAAAGATTCTCTGCTGACGTTTCATGCAAATAAGAAGGACAAAGAGAGCTTTGGTTTTTATGCTAGGAAACCCCTATGAACATTAATTTTGAATGTGATGCAGTGAATGACTTGATAGACATTAAATTTTGTTACATTCAGATGTATACTTTCTTACAATTTTACTCTTTTCATTCATAGATTTGAATGTGTGCGATATCCCTCTTCCTCAAGTGATAAACAATTTTGCGAGCCAGGAAACCATGAGTGTAATAGAGCATGAAAAAATGCGCACCATGGAGATTGGATATTCAAATTCTTTTCTAGATTACATGCTTTCAGAGTCTCTTGGATGCTGAATATCACAACTTCAGAAAGATGTTCATTTGTTACATGAAATGCATTTGCTCTGTATAGTCATTACTCTTCATTTTTATATATTATAAAATTGTTCTTCATATTGATATGCTTTTGTACTATTTCCTATGTTTATGCAGTGTGTGGATTAACAGAAATGTCAGTTTCAAAAAAAAAAAAAAAAAAATTTCAAGATTAGCAGAATTTTGTACTGTTTGTAAAATATATTTTATAAAAAATTAAGAATGTATGAAACTTGAATTATGTATATAGTATGTCACTGTTCACTTTGTTTTTCTATGATTGATACTGATGAAAAGTAAACTTGTTATAAAGTATTTTGCCTGATATTATTTTTAAAACTTCTCTATATTAAAACATCAGAGTTTTAATATCTGTTATTTAGCATGATAATATCATGCGGAATAATGCTTTTTTCACTTTTTTGTACTTTTGCTGTCAGAGGTGTAATTTAGGAGATGGATAAACACAAAGACCATACTAATTTATGTCAAATTTTTAAGAAAACACATAGGCAGTGAGAAGCAAAGGGATGTAAGTGAACATTTTCAAGTTTTGAGTAAAGAGAGTTTAAAAAGCATGTCCTACTTAGGCTTTCATTGATTTTTTTAAAAAATCATGCTGTACAGCAGCACCTACCAGTGCTACTAGTACTATCTCGTTCCCCAAGATAAAGAGGAGAGGTTCATGCAATAAACTTTCAGTCTTTTTTTTCCTTTTTTTTTTTTTTTGAGCAATCACATGTATGCATCAATAAACACAAAATTACCTACTGTCTTGATACAAGCATGCACTACTACACAAGGACACCACCACCACCACCCTGTTAAGTATTACAACTAAATTTCTTATGATTAAAAAATTCGTGTGTTCTTCCTTTTCTCATTTTTTGTAAAATTGTGCTCATCAGAACCAAAAATGTTTACTCTCATTTTCATTTGCCGATAATAAATCATTCCAAAACGTTTTGGGTTTAATTCTCATTAATTTTGTAAGTGAAAGCTTCAGCTTTTAAGTTTTTCACACTAACAAATTTTCTCTGAGCAAAGCCCCATTTGCTCCAGCTGCTCTGAGAACTCTAAACAGTTTCAGGTGAAATAAAAAAGAAGTCTTTTAATTTTGCAGAAACTACATCTTTCATTCAAATGTGGATTTTTCAAATTTAAAATCTCTGATCACGTTTTGTGAACTTTGCCAGTAGACGTCTCTTTAACTTGTTTGTGATCAGATTTTCTTCTTAAAATAGCTGTTTTACAAACTGCAAAGTAGAATGGAATATATTAATTAAACTAGCGATATTCTGCAGTGATTAAACACTACAATGAAAAATAATCACCTTTCAAATGTTTGTTTCTGAATGACTACTTGTTGTTTTTAAATAATAAATGGAACGGATCAACTATCCTTTTCCCTGCTACAGCTGCTCATCGACAGCAAATGGTGTGTGTTTTGGAAAAGCTGCTCTGGGACAGCGAAAGCTAAACGCATTATATTCTGTGAATCAGGGGTAGTTTTTGGTCTCTTTATCTTCTGCCAAGATAATATTTTAAGTTGATAAAATTTCATAGTTAAAAATTTACAAAGGAACAATAACCACAATGTTCAATAACAGAATTTCTCAACAGTGAAGGGATTAAGCCAAATGTTTGCTTAATTAGGGATTGGTTAAGCAAAAAAATACCACTATGAAAATAAAATACTTTACAATATTTTTAGGAATGTATACAAAAATATTTCATTATGGCAAAATGTAAGGAGGAGGCAAAAAATAAAACTAAAATGTTCCTTAGTTTTTTTCTTTGTAGCAACTAGAGAGAGAATGCTCGATGATTATATATATATCAAGCATAAAGTTATCATTTAAAGTCAAAATACCGAAACTTACGTCCAAAACTAAAAATATTTTAAAAAATGCAAAGATCAGGGTATATATAGATATATGTATGTTATTAAAACGAGAGGCGGCACTTGTCAACGTCGTCTAGGGCAGCAAAACTACTAGAACCGACCTTGAAGAGACTAGCGGGTAAATGAAAACGCCCCATTTTTTTTCCCATGAGGTTGAAGTCAATGCACACAATCGGTTTAGAAGCTTAAGAAGTTCTATACTAACAGTAATCTGTGGCCCACTAAATCCTGCAAATTAAATCGAAAATCATTTTTAAAGAAACTGATTTTTTCTTTTTAAAATAATTATCTCTGAATTTATGTAAAATATACACGAACATGAAATTTACATCAAAATTTACTATCTTTACTAATAATAAAGCTGAAAGTCTCTGTCTGGATGTCTAGATCTCTGTGACGTGCATAGCGCCTAGACCGTTTGGCCGATTTTCATGAAATTTGGCACAAAGTTAGTTTGTAGCATTGGAGTGTGCACCTCGAAGATTTTTCAAAAATTCGATTTTGTTCTTTTTCCATTTTAATTTTAAGAACATTTTCTGGAGCAAAATTATCATAAGATGGACAAGTAAATTACGAAATCATCATTACGTGGAATAGGAGAGCAAATGAACGTAGCCAATTGGCGAGAAATTATCATCCATTATTTGTAAATATACAGTCAAAGCAAATGACCTTTTAATTTTCTACTACGGGCAAAGCCGTGTGGGTACCACTAGTTCCAAATAAATAGGAAGCATCAAACACTTAGTTGTATCTGATCAACCTAGAGCACATTATTTTTGCGGTAAAGGGAAATACCTACCTTGCACATCAAAAATAGCTGGGAAGATGAAATTCGGTAACAAATGTTTTTATCAACATTACACACAAGTTTAACGAGTTGAATCTACTGTTAGCTCTCTCTTTAACGACTTTTAAGGGACCACAAAAAATCGTCCTTAAATAGAATGCTTTTAACACTATAGTGGACCATCTGGGACCTTGAAAAGCCATCGTTAAATAGAGAAAGTCATTTAATAGAGCGTCGTTAAACAAAGAGCCAACTGTAGTTACTTCTCATTCGTAGACCTGTTTAGGAGGAGAATATGAAATCTCTGAACTTAAAAAAAAAGCTTTTTTCATAGTGTCATCTTCAAACAAGGATGATGCCTACGCAACTGTTTGGTTTTATGTGTAGGTTTTACTTATTAGCAATTTAGTTTCAAAAATCACCACAACTGTGGTTTTCAAGTTTGTTTCCATCTACCCCATGTTTCATTTTGCCCCAACTAATTGTATATCAAGTGTGAATTCCTAAATTTTCCGTTTCGGAATGCAATTGAATCCGGAGTTCATACTAATTTTATGCGAAAGGGAAACTGCCAAGAATAGATAAGCAGTGCCGAAAACGGAGGGTAAGAGATAGAGCACAGGGACTTCCCCAATTGATTTAAAAAAAAAATTAAATTGAAATCAATTGAATGCGTTTTGAAGACTTCCTTATTTTCAAACGAACTAGAAAAAAAATGGGGAGGGGGGAGGGGTGCAATTCACTGGATCAATAAGCGGTAATTAAAAGATTTCTACCTAGCATTTTTTTTCTTGTTAAATTCACTGTTTTCCCATGATGCGTTCTTTTCTTCTCTTCAATAATAAAGAACAGTTTTTTAAAAATATTAAACTCAGCCTTTTAGAAGTGGGCACAGCCCCTGTGGGCCACCCTCTGGTCTATTTTGGCCACAATGGGCAATGTCAGGCGGCTTGGGATTGAAGCATTATCATTTTTAGAGTGGTAGGCGACACTGAGTCACAGGAGTGCCCACCTGGAGGGGGGGGGGGGGTCATAGCGCAGACTGCGCCATTAAAATTTTGAGGGGTATTTTTCTCATTTGTAGAGGGTCTCTTGCTTTGGGGGGGGGGGGGGGGGGGGGGTACACCTCTGCTGTGTCATATTACCAGTTTAGCATAAAAAAGGAAATTAATTTGATAATATATTTTTGCCCCTTATATAGTGCTTATTGGGTAACAAATATAAAAGGTATATCCGAAAATGCGATATAACCAGGCAAGTATCCAGAGGGAGTGTCATGATCCCCCCTCGAGTGTCCAAATGTAGCCTGAGTCTCCATTCTGAACATTTATATTTGAAAAATGTCAACCCTAGACCCCAAAGCCCAAAATTTGCACTTATCCCCCCCCCCTAAAAAAAAACAGTATCTGCCTTTGGAGGAATGAGAAACAAGGATTCCATCAAGTGAACGTACCATTAAATGAAGGGTTGACTCACAAAAATGCAGTTTATTATTGTATTAGAAAAGTCTCTCTAAATCTTTAAATTTCACCAGTCAATGCGCATGCGTCTTGGCGCGTGCTTGGCGAAATAAAGAGCGATAAACATACAAATTGTCTTAGTACTTAAACAACGTTATAGATCGCAATACTGCAAAACGGATATCTGTTGTATTGCCAGTAAAAAGGCGGTATTTGAAAATAAATTAATTAATTTATAAATAAAGTTAAAATTCCTCCTTTTCTTTTGAAGATACTTTTAAGCAATAAAAAAAGGTTAAACACAATTAAATTTCGAAATAAGTAAAATAATCAAAGCAGAAGCAAGTAAAAACAGGAATTTAGATTCTTTTTGTTTCCAAATTTATTTTTTTCTTAAGTTTAGGAAAATTCTTTTTTTTTTGTAATATTTTCTCATTTCTCTTTTTGGGGATATTTTCGTATTAATAATTTTCTGCTTTACCTTTTAAGAAATAGTAATAACTTTAGAAGCTCAGAAATAACGCAACAAAATGAAAAAAAAACAACAATAAGGATTGGAAACACGTGTTTTGGGCATCAAAACGCTGCTTTTTTAATGAAAAAAATAAATGAGCTTATCCTACTTGTATACTTTGTATACTTTTATGAATTTGCCCCTTTGCTAAAAGTACTTAAATAGGGATTATCCTTTAGACTGCAAATGTCAGCATTTTGTGAAGGCATATTCCCCTTTTTAACAATACGTCATTTTATAATAGCCAGTTGGATGACATTTTCTGAATTTCGTCTTTATTTGTCCCCACGTTTTCAAAATTTTCCGAGCCGTCCTCCTAAGACGGCTGAAAGTTAGCTTCTTAAAATGTCCCAAAAATTCCTGATTTTAGCAAGGTCTGGTGACTTCGACAGAAACGCCACGGTCCCATGCATTAGAGGTTTCAGGGCCACGGATTTTTCAATCAACCTCCCTGGCACCCAGTATTCTTGGAAGAAACTTATTACACACCTTACACAACACAAGCTGCCCTCAGGGAAGCGATTTACCTCTGGAGTTAAGTCAGTCTCAATTCGAGGTTCCCTAATTTTTGGTTTGAAGATTTTTTTTTTCTGAACTCTACACACATTGAAAGCAAATGCATTGATGCTAGAAATGTTGTTCGTAAAAGTTGTCCAGCATAACTTAGATTCATGCTTAAATTCCTCCTTCGCCCACTTACATAAAATTTTGTTATGCATTACATGATTACATTGATATTCCAGTTAGTTATTGAATCATATGCTTGGATAGAAAGAAAGTCATAGAAACATTTCCTGTGTTTTAGCAAGAGGAAGTTCTTCAGTCTTTAAGAGAAGAAAGTAGGCACGGCCCGATTAAGATATCGAGGGGCCCCAGGCCAAATATTTTTTGGGGCCCCCCATATTCAAACTTAATAACTTTAGCCATTGGCTGAAACAATTTTAGCCGTAGACTAAAGAAATTTCAGCCATTTGGGGGCCCTTAAATATCCGGGTCCCTAGGCCAGGGCATAGTTGGGCTATTCAGTAATCAGGCCCTGAAAGTATACATGAATTTTTCACCCGGGGCAAGGGTCCCGGCTTGCTCCCCCCTAGAGCCCTAGATCCGGTGCTGATAGGACTTTCATACTTTCTTTCTAAAAATAAAGCTCTGGATACCAATTGTAAGGTAACTGCGCCAAATAACACATCACTCTTCTAAGGTTCATGGCCTAGTATCTCGCACATTTGTGATTTGATTGGCTCCATCAAATTTTGCATTCACTAGATGACTCATAAAAAGTAAGAAATATTACTTTCCTGAACAAAATTAAAGTTTAAATTGTTTTTTAATAGTTTTAACGAGGCAACTGGATGTAGTCTAAGTCAGCTCAAGAAAAAAAAAAAAATCTAAATGGGATTTTTTTTTTTTAATTGTCAGTTGAAAAACGTATGAAACTGAAACCAAATTTAGGAAACTAAAAATCATAATCGAAACTTCCATATGGGAAAGAAAAAGACAAATTGTCATATTTAAAGCACTGATACAGTAAGTCATTATTTTCTGTTCTTTTGTCACTTGTGCGCATATACTGCAATAGTACTTATTTTCACACTGCGTTAATTTTCGCGAACCCATCAAAATAACGCGAAAATAAGTGCTTTTCAATTATATATCCTTTTGTCATTGTGAGGTCAACCATGGCCTTTTCTAGATTAACAAAACAGAGGTATGCAACGAATTTTTTTTAATTATTCACTACAGTAAATTCCCAATAATCCGCGACCTTTCGCGCTTTTAAAAAAAAAAATTTTTTTTTTTGGCGGTGATTAATTGAGTGCAGTTAAATGCACCCATCTTGATTATACAAGTACAAAATCTGTCTTTAGAAATTGCTATTTCTCTTACCCTTCGTTCCAATGACAAAAAAAATGACCATTTTACTTTTTATGATACTAAAACAGTTGCAAGCCAACTTTTAGATCTACACTTTTTATTGTGCGTAAATGAGTGACTAGACTATTTTTGAAAAAATCCTCTCCCTTCTCTTGTGCGTTTTTTGGTGTAACCTAGCTTGATCTGTTGAAATTATCTGCTTGCACGATTTGCTCGCGTATGTAGGTAATTCGATTGTAATAATGAGCGATGTTTTAAGCTTTTTAATGTACTTTTTGCATATAATATCATCGTATTAGCTATTGTTTAAATGTGAGACAGTGATAATGATCCTTTCAGCTATAGTCTTATTAAGCTACTAAGCATTTGCGTTGTTTTCATTTAATATAACAGATTATTTACGGCTATCGTGCCACTAAAATCTGCAGATAATAGAGAGTTTACTGTACACAAACCAGACCTTAAGAACAAGGAACAACTTTTTTTATACTAGTAAACTACAATGAACCAAGAAGAAACAAAACGTACTGTAAAACAAGATCAGGTAGTCTTGACGTGCTGCATGCGTACTATTGCCCAATGAGAACCAGCTACTTATTGACAAAGCTTTATCATTTTCTGATGACGCTAAAGTCAAGATCAAGTGAACTTTTGTTATACTATATCAAAAATGGGAGACAAATCCTATAATTTGCACACCCACTTTATACAATATAACAATTCAGAAGGAAAAGTGACAACGCCCTTCATTTTAATGGAGCTGTAATAATGGATTTTAGCACCACAACCGATGAAACGATTCTCTAAAAGATTTGGGAAATCTCCTTAGAAAGCAGAAAAGATGGTTACCATAGACTTCTTTTATCTAATTCTAAGTTGTATTTCAATTCCTATGAAATAATAGCAAAACAAACATTCTTATTGAGTCATTTATCCTTTAAACTTGTGAATCAATCAGCACTTTGGTTGAGGGGAAGCCCCCCCCCCCCCCCCGCGTTCGTGCGAGCAATCTATGTGAAACAACTACTTCAGAAAGTTTCTTCTAAAAGTGGATTTGTTAAGATTTTAAAAATCTATATTAATGTATGCAATAGATGTACGTGGAGGGAAAAACTCCTTGGGGCATGTTCTAAAACTAAATACGATAATTATATTCTCAAATTAAGGATGGATTATTATATTAAAGATATGATAGTGACCATATTCAAAGAAAAATATGCGCACACTTTGACATTTGTTGCCTTTCCTGCACTGATAAATTTAGTCACCATTGTATCAGAAAGTGCACCAACTTCAACAAGAAAATACTGTTACTAATAATATTATCACCTACTAAATTTCTGAAAAAACTTTTTCACTTCTGCTTTATCCTTTTTGGTTTTCTCCTTAAAAAAAAATCATAATGCAGGTGTAGGTGATACATAAGAAGGTGCATGTAATTGATAACTGTTTCTTTTAGACCCTAGAATAAAGCAAGTGTTTCTATTTGCTGTTAGGAAAGGTGTAATTTATGACTTATAGTCGGTTAAAAAGAAAGTGTACTAATCTAAAGGTCCTTGTTTTTTTTACTTTCATGAAAATGCAGGAAATAGTAAAGCAAACAAATGAAACTCAAAAGTGTTTGAGGTCTTTCACAATGTGTTTTGAAATTAAAAATTATTTTCCACTTTTACAGTCTAATGTTAAACATATTTTTCATTCATCATTTATTAATATTTCTCTACATATAATTCATATGAATAGGATATACATTACCCAAAAAATAACTTTAAAATAAACAGAAGATTTATGCATTCATATAACTGAAGAAAATTCTGTCATCAAGCATATATTTGTGTGTATTGTGCTTTTACCAAATGTTTCAGAAAATAGTACACTTTTAGCTTCAGATTTTATTTCAACTAAAAATGCTTACACCATTGCTGCAAACATACAATACAATCTGTCTATACTATAGTTTCGACAAACATAACCTGGCAGCATTGTGAAGGCAATGCAGATAATAATCACAGCATTATGATGCTGCAAGGTTAGGCTTGCTGAAACCATAGCATTCTAAACTAAAATAATATTAAACATCTCTTCACACAAAATTACTGAGAAAGCAATGCACAAAAGTAAACCAAAAGCATCTACATGAAACACAATTTACAATACCTGGGACCTGAGAAGGTTATAAGAATATTTAGGAAGCATTTGTGCATGATATTTACACACTCACAACTTATATAACTTGTTTTAAGAAACAGTAAGAAGTATTACGTTGTTCAAATGGAAAAAAAATATTTTTATAGCATAACATCATGCTTCATGCAAGAAATGAACAAGTATTTAAATAGTTCGATAACATTTTTAATGGAAAAATAATTAGTTAAATTAGCTGTATTTTTAAAACAAGTAAACAAAAGATGAATATTTACTAGAGTTCTAGACTTTACAACACAGACCATATTGCTATATTAAATGTAAATTTAAGTAAATGCAAATCAGGAAAAAAAAGAAACACATTTAGAGATACAAGGTACCCATTTTTCAATGCAAAAAGACGTGAGCTGATTGAAAACATCTGACTAGATTTTGTCTAACTTTTTAAAGCAGGAAAAAAAATCTTGCCAGAAATTTTTATATTTACAATCTCACACCTTTTAGCACTGAAAAGGTAATGCCACAACATGAGATAGCAAATTTTTACACTTATAAATTTGTTGAATTTACATTACTTTTTAATACAAAGACCCTCTTTTAAAGTCCCTATAATATTAAATGTTCAGAGGATGTGTAAATGAAAATTGAGTAAGTATATATGCATACAAAATAAGACTTGTTTTAACACTGTTTTAAACATTTAAGAATAAGAAGTAACTACATGATTAATACATATAGTCAAGAATTTTAAAACAGTGAAATAAAGTAATAAATAAGAAAAATCATAACAGGCAAAACATGTAAAGTGCACATCTTCTCATTTCATGCATTGGAGCTAAGAGCTCTTCATAAAGCCACCGCATGTAGTAATTAGTGGCTTTTTTTTTCCAAAATATAGTTAGCAAAAAGGTAAACATTTGTAATACATCAACTGATATAAACAATAAGGGGATAAGCTAAATTACAAATAAGATTGAGTACCAGGTAATATAAATTTTAATGCAATTAGTTCCTGCACCAGTAAACACATCTAGTTTATTATGAAGAGCCATAATTTCTTTATACAAAAGCTTAATTTTTTTTCATAAACCTATATTCTTCCTTAAAATAGTCCTAATAACATTAAAAACTTGATGCAGCTAGACTTCTTTTATATCTTTACTTCTTCCTTCAAAATGACATCAGCAAAATTAAAATCATGATGCACTTTTCAATAACATCTGCACCAGGGCTATAATTTAACTAGTAGTCAACATTTAGTCCAATGTGGCCCAGCGTCTAAGGCCACTGTGTTTCGCCCAGATGACTTGGACTCGATTCCTGGCTCATTGGAAGAATGCATCACTTGTCCTATGTAGGATTTCCTAATTTGAAGACTCTGAAAGTAGAATGGTAACAATCATTAAAGAGCAAATAAAAATTTAAGCAGTTAAAATACTCGTAAAAATAGAGAGCTTCGAAAATTTAGCAGGAACTTCTTTGAAAGCTTTTTAAAAAGCATAAATTTATCAATACACTTTAGTTTAAATTGGATGCACTAGAAAATTATATTTTAATTCAACTATTTACAAGTACACTAAATAAATTTGGTATCTTACACTAATGACATCAGAAATGGAACATATTAGAATTAAAAATGTTTACTTTGTTTTGTAAAAAAAATGTGATGAAAAATATTAACTCAACACACATATGCAATTTATGCCTTTTTCTATTCCAGAATATAGCTGGCCCAAAAGTTCAATTTTAAATATTTTAATTGATGTAAATAAGGTGTATTATGAGAGTATAAGTTAAACGCAAAATAAAATACAAACCAAACTATGTTTTAATGCAATTTCAGACTTGTTAACCTCATAAAATGGAAAAGCAGGAAAAAAAAAAAAAAAACAGGAGGAAGTTTTGTATCTTGGAACGAGTTGAAAACTCCTACACAATTGACCATTTTAATGTTAGGAAAACATAAATCATAACATAATTAATCCATAATTTACATTTTAGAAAAATGATCTTTCAAAGACAATTAAAAAAAATTAAACACTGATTTATGCCATTGTTATTTTTAAAGATTATTCACAACATTATTTGAAACCTATTTTTTCAATCTTGTAATTGATTCAAGAGGAAAACTTAAAATGCAACAAAAATAAATGAACAATGGTTATCTGCTATGTTAATCTCTTTGGTAACTGATAAATTGCATCATCATTAAAATTGAAAAACGAAATTCAAGCATTCTCAGATAGTTTTAAGTGCAAAGGATTTTCAAACTTTGATTACATTGATTAAATTTAATTAATCATTTCAAATAAGTTTTTCAATGATTAATTTCAAGTTTTTAAACTAGATTTAATTTTTCATAAGGTGTAATAGTTTAGAAAGTAAAGTACTGCAAAATTTAATATCCAAGTGACCTACCCCCTTTTTAGCTGCATATTTATATAAAAAATTAGCAATTAAAGTTAAGTAGTAATAAATTGGATTCATAAATTTATTACTACTTAAAATTGACTTTTTTTCAGGGTACTGTGTCATATTTAAATTAATTTATAACAGTAAAGCTAATGTAATGTAAGCTTAAAGAAAAATTGAAAAGCAACAATTATAAATTTTAAGTCATCTGAGTGCATTCTCTGACACTAAAATCTTTTTGAATGTGATAAAATTCATAAGTAACAATTTGAATTAAGTTTGTACTGTGGTACTATATTGTAAGTTACATTTAATGTATAAAAAAATGTGTTTGTTTACCAATTATAGAACTCTTAAATTTGTTTACTATTTGGTTGCAGAGCATTGAAGTATTCAGCCAACCCAAACCAATACCAACCAAATATTCGATGCATCTCTATATGAAAGGAAAGCAAAACTAAACAGGTTTGGAAGTCTAAGTTCAGAAACTTTTTTATTCCTTAAAAGGAAGGGTAAATTTATCTAGTTGGAAGGGCGTAGATAGTAAACACTAAAGCAGGAGAGTTGGAATGGTGGCAATTTGTTTCCTCAACAGCACACACACACAAATGGTATATTATAAAAAGCTTAACCTTTATCATAATTTTCTTTAAGTACCATCTTGACTTTTTTTTTTTCATAAAATAGAACAAAGCAAAATTAAAATTTTGTTACAGTGAAAATGTCTTACATATCTATACTTCTTCAAAATATCATTAGTAAAATTAAAACCATGATGCAGATTACAATAACATTTGCATCAGGGCCAAAATTATCAACTAGTAGTTGAGGTTTAGTCATACCATGTAGATTAACTGCACTATCCAGATGACCTTGGCTTTTATCAATGGCAGGGGACATGAAGAGTACTACTAGCTACTTCTCCCGTGCTACACAGCAACCTCGAGGCGTCATGCGAAAAGGTAGGACTTGTTGGATAACGTAGTAGGGAACACTCAGTTTGAAGATTATCTGGAAGCAATGGCAAAACTGATTAAGAGAAAATAAGGTTTTAGACACTGGTAAAATATTTTTAAAACCTTTAGCACTGAAGCATAAATACTGTTCAAAAATTTAGGAGGAAAGATTTTTGTAAAATTTGCTTATAAAGTGTAAATGGAAAATTTTTTAAGTTGAACTTTAATTTAAATGATTCATTTGGAACAGTCAACTGTAATTCAAGTATTTTGCTTTGCTATCACTAAAGATATTGCTAGAGTTTTTTCAAGGCATAAAATTTCTCCTTGGCTTTTTTTAGAGGAGGAGGAAATCTACGAAACAGTACACCATACTAGAGATCAATTCCATAAAACAAACTTTTGAAGGATGAGGTGGAAGTATAGCAAGACTGTTATTTTGTGGGATCAGGGAGCATCAATTGCAACCCCCAGGCTTGGAAAGTTAAGGGAATTTTTATTAAGTAAGCATGTTTTTTTCCTGATTTTTGGTATTATTTACATTGAGTATATACCCTTTGTCCCCTTCCTGGAAAAATTCAAAAGGATGGGCCCAAAGAATAAAGTAAAAACATGAAGTATTACATGAGTCAAAATTATCTGCAAGTATGCAAACAATATAAAAATTGAGTAGATATAATTTTTAGTAAGGTAACGCCTTTCACCTTCAATGTCTATTAGTGAAAGTGTTTTCATCAATTTTTCTGCAAACTTTGAAGATAACCAATGTTTAACATTGACATTATTGATTATCCAACTATACATACCTACAGCAAATATATCTGTGGCTCTATATTATCTAAGTATGGATTGAAAATGGTAAGGGAAGAAAAGATGTGTGCCATTTTGATTTTTAACATTTTAGAATGTTTGACGAAAAATAAGTGTTTTGACCCTTATTGGGGTTCCGCTTTTTAAATTGTTTCTGCAAGTAGTGTTTTTTTGAGAGGAATGTAAATAGGATAGGAGTGCGACCGCACTTCGTCGCTTCTTTTTCTTTTTGTTTTCGGTTTTTGTCCGCTTGTTCATTTCGTTAGTTAACACTCTGGACTTTGGAATGCATCCGAGCTAGGCCTAACTCGAAAATTTTGTCTAGTGATTGGCTGCCGAGCGAGGTGGTCCCGTTGTATGTCCGCCTATTGTATATAAGACTCTACTCGGCCTTGGTCTTTCTCTCCTATTGGCTTCGTAGTTCTCGAATACAGGACTGTTTTTCACGAATGAATTTTCTACTTGCTCTGGGGAGCACGCAAGTTCCCTTTCGGTGGTGAGTTTGCCACTTCATGTTTTCGTTTCCTAGGTAAGGTGCCTTTTGCTTTTTTCTTGCTTTCTTCTTTTTTATGCATGCTCTCCCATCCTCATGGAGCCCCACAAGTACACTAAAGAAATACCAAATGCGGACATTGTAAAAACAGCATTTGAAAATGGTGTCACCTCGTTCCCCATATTTTTATCGGGTATCGACACAGAAAAAATCCCTCGTAACAAACCAAAGCTTATCAAGGCTGAATTAATGGCAAAAATCAAAAGCTCCAATGAGATAACTAGTATCAACTTCACCAGAACTGACAGTCTTTTGATTATCACTGATAGCTTTGAATGTGCTAAAGAAATCACATCAATAACCACCATACTTAATATAAAAGTCCAAGCCCATCTAATCATTGAAAACTACACCTCACGCTTCCTCCTTAGGGACATCAATAATGACATAGTACTAACCGACCTGACATCTGAACTGGAACTAGAAAATAAAATTATCATATTGGAAGCTCGTCGCTTTCAGAAAAATACCCCTCAGGGGCAGATACCGACAGAAATGATATTAATCACAATCATAGGGCACAAAGTGCCTGAGTATATCAAATTGTTCATGATGAGAAAAAAATATCTCTATTCATTGACAAGCCAAGACAATGCAGCAACTGTTTCTCTTTCTTCCATATCACCAGCAAATGCACAGATGCAAGTAAGTGCATAAATTGTGGAGATAGACACAAAAAGATATGTACTTTTCCTCCAAAATGTATCAACTGCGAAAATGCACATCCAGCAAATTTCAATTTATGCCCAAAGAGGATAAAAGAAGCTGAAATCATGACATTCAAATGCATCAATCACTTAAGTTTAAGTGAAGCTAGAAGAAGAATAAAAAGTAACAACACCACTTATGCTAAGATTACTGCTAAGGGCGAGGAAAATAAATTCATAACCAAAGAGGTAATGGATAAAGCCATTCAAGAAAGAATGGAAAAATTCGAATCCAAAATTAGGGCTGAATTCATCAGCCAAATCAGCCAGCTACAAACATCAATTGAAATGGTAATGAAAAACTGTATACTTCAAATAAACACCAACGTGGCGAAAATGCTACAAAATCTAGTTGCCAACTCTGGTAATAAAAAAAAAAATATCCATTCAAAACATGGACTCCAAGATCGACTGGAACGCCTTTAAGAGGCAAAGAGGAGACACGGATTGTTTAGAAGACGAGAATCAGATGGATCATGAGGCTCTTGGGCCGGGCCCTGCTGTTTCTTCTCTTGTGGAATGTTAGTTTTCTTGGCCGCTTTCTGGTGCGCTTGTACTTTTCCTTTTTTCGTCCTGTTTCCCATGGCAGGTTGCTACTTCTTACAGTGGAATGCTAGAAGTGTTACTAACAAGCGCATCTGGCTGAACACGGATTTTTTTTTGGGCGCTGATGTTATCGCCATTCAAGAAACTTTTTTAAATAATCAAATAAATTTTAAGCTAAAAGATAAGACCATCTTTCGTAAGGACAGGGGAAACCGTCCTGGGGGCGGGCTCATTACGGCTGTCAGTACAAAATATTCTGCTAAAATTATCAACATCACCCTACCTATCTCCAATGTTGAAGTACTTGGAATTGAAATTTTTTACAACAAAAAAAACCTAAAAATTTTTAATATCTACTCTCCATCCGGCTCATGGAACAAAAACTGGCTCTCTACCTTTCAACAATATCTGACCCCTCCTTTTTTAATTATGGGGGACTTCAATATCCACCACACTTCCCTTGGCAGTGATAATGACTCCCGGGATGCTGAAACAGTAATCGACTGGATAATTAACAACAACATGGTTCTTTTAAACTGCAGTATTCCCACATACTACTCAAACAACAATAAACCTGCTATTCTGGACTTAACAATCACATCATTGGACCTTTACAATTATCTATCATACGAAGTAATTGCCGATACCTTTGACAGTGACCGCATCTCGGGAGTCATTACCAAAACAGATGGAAAATAAACTGGAAGAATTTCAACTCTGATTTAAACAAATACCTTAATGATGCCAACAACATTAATATTAACGAATTTAATAATATCATAGAAAAAACCCTTTTTAAAAACAGCAAGAATGAAATTATAAAAACAAGCGGCAATAATCCCTAGTGGAACAGAGAATGCAGCTTTCTCCTTGCCAAAAAAGAAAATATCATCGACTTCCAAGAAACTCTCTAAACCGTGATGCATGGGAAAAATACAAACAAATAGGGGCAAAACTAAGAAGATTATGTAATTGTTTAAGAAGAATTTATTGGAATAAGACCATTAACATAGCAAAGGAAAATCACAGCATATATAAAATTCTAAAGAGTCTTAATAACAGAACGTACGAAGATACAAAATCTCACTTTATCCTAAATACGCCTGCGGGAGAGCTCCATTCACCTGTTGCCCAAGCGAATGCGTTCAGTAAGTTTTTTATGCATCAGAAAATCAACGAATTTATTCCCCTAGACCTCAGTGGAAACTGACTTAGATGCACCTTTCACTTTAAACGAACTAAAGGAAGCAATCAATAAAAACAGGAATTCTGCCCCCGGACCTGATAAAATATCTGCAAAAGCATAAAAAAATATTTCAGCAAATAACCAGAATAAAATTCTGAATACCATTAACCATCTCTGGAATACCGGAGAGGTCCCAAACTCCTTTAAAAATGCTCATATAGTTCCAATTCACAAAAAAGGGAAGAATAAAGAAGACATAAACTCGTACAGACCAATTTCACTCACATCTACTCTCGCTAAAACTGTCGAACGCATGATCTTAACCAGGCTGATAAACCATAGTATTCAACAGAATCTTTTCCCTCCCAATCAATACGGCTTTATACCTTTTAGGGGCTGCGATGTAATTTTGGCAGAAATCCATCACGAGTTGTTCCGAGCAAGAAATGAAGGTCGTTTCACCTTCCTCGTCGCATTGGATCTTAAGGGAGCCTATGATGCAGTTTGGCATGATGGTCTAATATGGAAATTACTACAAAACGGAATACAAGGCAAAACTGCACAATGGATACACAATTTCATCAGCCACAGATCTGCCCAGGTCCGATGGAGAGAACATTTCTCAACTAATATAACATCACAAAGAGGAGTCCCCCAAGGCGCGGTATTGAGCCCGTTTCTGTTGGATATAATTTGAGGTTTATGGCCTACAGCTAAGCTGAAAATTAGGCAACTCATTTCCAACTAAAAGTTTGAGGTAGTGGTCTGCCCGAAGAAAATAAAACATGAATCATTCCTTACACTGAAAAACATTTATTTGACACATATTGAAAATTGATTACAACACAATGATTTGTTCCCCGAAGAAAAATTAAAAAAGAGATCTTACAATAAGTCCATGCATGGATTAAAAGTCCTGTTGGTGTTCCATGGTGACGCCTCACCGGTTGTTGGACAGCATGGCAATTTCCACGAATTGCAGGCAGGTCGATTCACACCGCGTGAGCAACAGTTCACCACATCAGGGAAAAGGTATACCAGGGATGGACACGATCTTCTTTCACAGGAGAACAAAAGACCCACATCAGGGAAACTTATAACTCTTTGCTTTGGTAGACGTCATCACAACACGCGCTTTCCAAACTTAAAACATCGTCAGTGCTTTTCCAGGAAAGACCAGACCTCACCAAGAGGCCAATAGCAAAAATTTATGATGACATTTGACGAACACGTTCACGAGACACAGACAACACAAGACGAGGAGACGAGTAGAAGAAAAGTAGCGAAGCCGTAGCGAAGCGATCGAGCTACTGCCGGTCTGCGTATTTATAGCCAGATTCGGCCTTTCCCGAAACAATGTGACGTTACATGATTTGCATATTGCCAAAACAACACTACTCCGTAATCACACAGCTTGCAGGTTGCACAATTCTTATTTAATTTGGCATTCAGCACTTAACACCTCAACATGATTTCATCACGTCATTGACACGTGCTCTTTCGGTAGTTTACCGACATCTGCCGAATGACTGCAACCAATCCTAGCATGCCACATGTTTTTCCGAACAGTTCCGATTCAAACTCGGACATTTGAGTGTTGGTGGCAGGTGGATGGGATTCCCCGCGCAAGGTTTTCTCTCGGAATGGCAAAAGGTAAGTCACAAAATGTTTTTTTTTTAAAACAATATTGGTGAAATCCTTCAAGAACCAAAAATAAAGGCATTTAGCCCAACAAGTTCCCCCCTCTTGAAGGAATTTCATCAAAAACCACATTATATACATTAAAAACATTTAACTACATTCATATTATATTTACAAAAGATACATTTGAAAAACAGTTCAAAAATTTGATACGCCCCCCTCATTTAATCCCAATTAAATATAATTTTACAAAGTTTATTTAAACAATTCTTAGACAGGGGTTTAGTGAAAATATCCGCGATGTTTACATTTGTCCTCACATATTTAATCAAAAAAATCTTTTGCTCAATTAAATTTCTTAAAAAATGGTACCTTACATCAATGTGTTTTGTACGGGAATTCTCAATGGGAGACTTAGAAAAATCAATTGTTGCAGTGTTATCACAATAAATAATTGTATCTCTAAGCTGGAGGTTCTCAATATTTAATTCACTTATTTCTGTGATTATCCTCTTCAGCCAGACCATTTCTTTTGCAGTTTCACCAAGTGAAATATATTCTGCTTCCATTGTGGATAACGCAACACATTTATGTTTAAATGTCCTCCAATTAATCGGGACCCGATCAATACACAAAATTGATCCTCCCATTGAGACTCTATCTTCCCGATTAGCTGCGTAATCGGAGTCGGAAAATCCCCGTAGATCTACACTATTGATTGAGCTTAAATTTAGTTTGTATGATATTGTATACTTTAAATACCCTAGCAATCTTAATAGAAAATCCCAATGCTTTCTTCCGGGATTTGCTTGAAATTGGGAAAAAATATTCACCGCATACGAAATGTCAGGTCGGGTCTTCCCCGCCGAAAACTCTTACAAGTATGTATGCCATACAACCCAACAAATTTCTGTATGGGAGCTTTTCTGCTTCCCTTTTTTCTTCCTCAGTTTTCGGGCAGTCGTCCTTCGACAAAACTGTACCCTTTGAGATTGGGAGGGTTGAATTTGGCACATAGTAATCAGAGAATAACTCCAAGACCTTCGAAATATAAGAGCTTTGGTGAATAAAAAGATTATTTTTATCTTCCACAAATTCAATCCCCAGGAGCTTTCTAGTTTTCCCCATTTCTTTAATATCATACATACTTTTAATTTCATTAATTACCTTTTTAATTAAATTTTCATTTTTTGCTAGAATTATTATATCATCTACATAAATAAGAAGAAAAGTATTTTTGTCTCTATGATATACACAATTACATCCTTTTAATTTTTGAAAACCAAAACCACGAAGAACACTGTCTATTTCTAAGAACCAGTTTCTTCCGGACTGGTGTAGTCCATAGAGAGACTTCTTCAATTTACAGACAAAGTTAGGGTGGCTTTTACTGACAAAACCCTCTGGTTGTCTCATGTAGATTTGTTCCTCTAAATCAGCATACAGGTAAGCATTTTTTACATCAATTTGTGAGTGACACCATTTTAAAAGACATATAAAAATAGAAAAGAAAACTCTTACAAGTGAAAACTCAATTACTGGACTGAAAACTTCAGAATATGACTCAATTGACTGACGGTCCCCCCTTACAACTAATCTGGCCTTGTATCTTACAATTTCACCCCTGTCATTTACCTTGAGGTCGTAGACCCACCTGTTTCCCAAAATTGGTTTCCCCTCTGGTGGGGGTACAAGGTCCCACACCTCTCTTTGGTTAATGACATCCAATTCAGACTCCATGGCCAGTTTCCAGTTGTCCACCTCGGGGGTAGCCATACATTGCCTATACGAATTCGGTATAGAAATTTCTACCAAACTTGCTTCTTCACTTTCTCCCGAACTTTCACTGTCGTCACAGATTTCCCCTACTGTTGGATTTTTAGATGAAAAGTCAAAAAGTTTTGGTTTATACTCTATTTTATTTTCACTACAATATTTTAGAACCTGTTTTAATGAATTTAATCTTACTTTATTTTTACCGGCAATTGTATAATAAATATCAGTCCTATCCCCGGTCTTTCTCTTTTTGGCTTCTCTAACCCATTTAATCTTTTCACAGGGAGTTTGCTCAACGCTCTCCTGGATTTCCTGTTCAAGTTGAACTTCACTTATAGGCCTGATAAAATTAAATTTTCTCTCATTTTTATTTTGGACTTTTAATTCCCTCCATCTTTCATTTTCATTAAACTTTACGTTAATAGTTTCTGTGACTGTTCTGGTTTCAGGATCCCAGATTCTGTACCCTTTGGTACGTAAGGCGTATCCGACCATGATCCCCTTGGTAGCCCTCATATCTAACTTTTTTAGTTTGGACCTAGGCTGACCTACATAGGCAGTACACCCAAAAATACGTAGGTGCCTCACTGAAGGTTTACGTCCCGAAAACAGCTCGAAAGGGGTCTTGTCCATATTTCCTATTACCGTCCGATTCCTTACATAGTTGAAACAAAGAGCGGCTTCAGCCCAAAACTCATCCCCCAATCCAGAATCCTTGAGCATAGACCTCACACCATTCATTATGGTTAAATTATACCTTTCTACTACCCCGTTCATTTGCGGGGTGTAGGAATTGGTCCGCTCTATTTTTATTCCCTGATTGGTGAGATAGTTTTCAAAATCTTTGTTAACAAATTCTGTTCCATTATCGGAACGGATAGCCAAAATTTTTGAATTCAGGAATCTTTCAGTCCTTTTTTGAAAATTTACAAAAACATTAAATGCCTCATTTTTTGTTCTTAAAAAGAAAACATATGACTTTCTTGAGAAGTCATCTATAATTATAAAAATATATTTCTTCCCCCCAAGGACTCGGTCTGAAGGGGTCCCATCAGGTCCATGTAGAGCAATTGAAGTGCAGAATTAGTACGCCTTTCTGGCATAGATTTAAACGAGCACTTCCTCATTTTCCCTAATTGACAAGGGTCACAATTGGGTTTTTGCCCCTTCTTAATCTCCAGTCCTTGGACTGCACCAAGTTTACTCGTTTTGGTGATACTTTCCATATTTATATGGCAAAATCTCCTATGCCATTTTTCCATATCAACACTGACCATATTGGCCCCTTCAGACGGGTCCTTGGTCTTAAAAACTCTGGTATAATTAACATTTGCACAATCAATATAGAAATTTGGTTTAACATGATAAAGTTTATTTATTAAATTTGCTGTAAATAATTTAACATTTTCTTGATTAAAAACACAGATCTTTCCGGGCAACCATTTGAGCTTATAGCCCTGTCTGTCTATACAAGAACCAGAAATTAGGTTGCGTCGCAGTGTTGGAGCATAGAAAACGTTATTCAGGGTGATGGTAACTAATTTTCCATCTGATTCAATTTTAAAAATCACTTTCCCAATGCCCTCTACCTGGCTCTTCACATTTCCTACAGCTACCTCCATTTGTGTGTTTTGTACAGGCTCTAGCTCGGCAAATAACGATTTATCTCTACAAAAATGAGATGTGCTGCCGCTATCCAATAGCCATGTATCCTCACATTTTGGGTAGGTAGTGTTTGCAGAAATTTCGTTTTCATTTACTGAACAAAACATTCCTGCCTGAGGGTCTTCTTTGGTTTGAAATTTAAAATTCCTATCCTGTTTTACTTTATTACGGCTTTAACACTTCGACGCAATATGCCCTTTCTTTTTGCAAATGTAACAAACTTTATTTTTAGCAAGAAATTTACCCCTACCATTTGCCATTCCGGAGTTTCCGGGTTTTGAAAACATTGCCGAATTTTCTATATTAGGCTCTTCGGCCAAATACCTAATCCTACCTTCCTCAGCTAGTAGTTCATCTTTTACTTTCGAAAAAGTAAATCTCTCTCCTTCCCATCTGTAGATGGCTTGAACAATACTGCTGAAATTATGAGGTAGATACCGTATCAATTGAAAAGTTCTGAGTTTTTCTTCCATAATATATCCATTTTCGACTAGTTGGTTAAAAATTCCCCCCAACCTTGCAGCGAATAATCCCACCGTTTCACCTTCTTGCATTTTGCAAGAGAAGTAGGATTCCCACAATGCGGCTACTCTGGCCAAAGATGGGGGTTCAAAATTTGCCTTAAGGGCTTTCCAGGCTTCATTAGGATCTTCCAAATTATCAATTAACCTTTTTGTATCTTTTTCCAAGTTTAAATAGATGATGGCTAAAGCTTGGCCACATCTTTTTCTGTCAGCACTAGTTAACTCCCCTTCTGGTTTCTTTTGGGTAATCTCCCATAAATCCCTTTCTATGAGCACCATTTTTATATCTTTGGACCAGGTAGCCCAATTATGGGAGCCCAACTTCTCAACGTTTCTATAATCTTTCTCCATAATAAAGAAATGATTCAATTCTCTCCGGGCAGGTCAACCACACGACTCTGCTACCACCTGTTGGATATAATTTGAGGTTTATGGCCTACAGCTAAGCTGAAAATTAGGCAACTCATTTCCAACTAAAAGTTTGAGGTAGTGGTCTGCCCGAAGAAAATAAAACATGAATCATTCCTTACACTGAAAAACATTTATTTGACACATATTGAAAATTGATTACAACACAATGATTTGTTCCCCGAAGAAAAATTAAAAAAGAGATCTTACAATAAGTCCATGCATGGATTAAAAGTCCTGTTGGTGTTCCATGGTGACGCCTCACCGGTCGTTGGACAGCATGGCAATTTCCACGAATTGCAGGCAGGTCGATTCACACCGCGTGAGCAACAGTTCACCACATCAGGGAAAAGGTATACCAGGGATGGACACGATCTTCTTTCACAGGAGAACAAAAGACCCACATCAGGGAAACTTATAACTCTTTGCTTTGGTAGACGTCATCACAACACGCGCTTTCCAAACTTAAAACATCGTCAGTGCTTTTCCAGGAAAGACCAGACCTCACCAAGAGGCCAATAGCAAAAATTTATGATGACATTTGACGAACACGTTCACGAGACACAGACAACACAAGACGAGGAGACGAGTAGAAGAAAAGTAGCGAAGCCGTAGCGAAGCGATCGAGCTACTGCCGGTCTGCGTATTTATAGCCAGATTCGGCCTTTCCCGAAACAATGTGACGTTACATGATTTGCATATTGCCAAAACAACACTACTCCGTAATCACACAGCTTGCAGGTTGCACAATTCTTATTTAATTTGGCATTCAGCACTTAACACCTCAACATGATTTCATCACGTCATTGACACGTGCTCTTTCGGAAGTTTACCGACATCTGCCGAATGACTGCAACCAATCCTAGCATGCCACATGTTTTTCCGAACAGTTCCGATTCAAACTCGGACATTTGAGTGTTGGTGGCAGGTGGATGGGATTCCCCGCGCAAGGTTTTCTCTCGGAATGGCAAAAGGTAAGTCACAAAATGTTTTTTTTTTTAAACAATATTGGTGAAATCTTTCAAGAACCAAAAATAAAGGCATTTAGCCCAACAGTTTCTTTTCCAAATTTACATCAAAGATCTTTGCCTCCTACATCTTAAAAATGTAAAAATAATCACTTACGCTGATGATATTTTTATCTTAGGCTCAGGTGTGGACGTTGACAACACACTTAATGACGTTCAAAATTCGCTAAATATTCCTGGTGTAAAACTTGGCACATGACGATTGTACCGGAGAAATGTGTGGCAGTTAATTTTTCAAGTAAAAGAAAGAAGACGGATCGTAATTTATCTATAAACCAAGATACCATCGAATGGAGGGAAGATATCAGAATATTAGGCATTTACTTCAATAATAACCTCACCTTTAAATCACACATAAACTACTTAGCCAAAAAAGTCTTTAAATATACTAACATTCTAAAAGTTGTCGCCTCGAACAGATGGGAAACAAGAACAAAAGATCTTCTAAAAATTGCGAATAGCTGCATCAAGAGCAAGATTAATTTTGGCAGTCACATCTACTCTTCTTCTTCCCAGACAAATAAAATAAAATTGAAATAATATACCATGCTGCTCTACGAGTAGCAACTGGCCTCCCAAAATTCACCCCAATTCCTATCCTGCTTAGAGAAGCAAATGAGACCGCTTGCAGCCAAACTCATGACCTCAAATCTGAGATGTTTTTTATCAGACAAGTTGCCTTGGACAAGCTCTCACCAATCAGGAAAACACTTCTCTTTTATGAGATTAAAAAAATTCCTACCAAATTAGAAAAAACTCCTTTAGGAATTCGGAAAAAAAATTTACTGACAGACCTAAACATCTATCCCAGCCAATGCATACCTATTTGTATTCCTTCAATTATTAATCCTAACAGAACTACAATTTCCCTCAAGTCCCTTCCTTTTCAAAAAGAAGATATTCCAAGGCAACTAATTAGCAAAGCTTTCGACGACTACTGCTCCACCCACTGGAAAGACTGCCATATAATAGCAATGGATGCATCAAAAACCCAATATTCTACCGCAATAGGGGTCCACAATTCGAGCTCAAACGAAAATATAAAGGGAAAAATTTCAAACATGAACTCCATCTTCACTGCTGAAGGGCTCGCTCTGTGGCTCGCTATTGTTCGTTTCGGAAACACAGGTCCAAAGATAGTATTCTGCTCCGACAGTTTGTCAGTTCTTTCTGCCCTCGAAAAAGCTAACAATAAGTCTCCCCACATCATCACGATGATTTCAAAAAGTATTGCCAATCACACTTCAATCGGTCATACACTCGAATTCGTTTGGACCCCTGCCCACGTGGGAATCAAAGCAAATGAAACTGCAGACAGACTGGCTAGCTTGGGACATGGGGAAAATATCATTCTCCACTGGATTGCCCCTGAAGACATAATAAAAAACCTGAAACAAAAGTACAGAGATAAAGCTACAACTTCCTGGAACAGATCTAAATACTATACCGGATACAGCCACTTAAATGGTCAAGGAAACAGCAAACACTATTTAACAAAAAATCGATATGAAGATGTCCTGCTATCAAGAGCTCAGACCCGTACCTCTCTCACTCAATTCAATCAGCACCGAATCAAACATAGTAACTCCCCTCTGTGCTTAACATGCAATACTCCTGATACAGTAGACCATGCCATTCTAGTCTGCAGTAAATATAACAAGGAAAGAGACAGAATTCGTGCCTATATGGGATGTGTCCCCTTGTCCTTTTCTCTTGTTTTCTCGGCCGCTCATGCTTCTCGCCGCTTGATGTCCCTTCTCATTGATTTGCTCAAGGCTATTGATTCATAATTTCCTTTCCTTTTGGTGTTCTCCTTCCTAGGCTTTCCCCTAGTTGGGGTTAAGCTTTGTTCCTTTTTGCCTCTTTCTTGCCCTCTGCTCTCAGCCTCTCGTTCTTTATTGTTTTGTCTTATTTTCTGAATATTGAACATTGTCCTTCTTTTTGTTTCAAGTAGAAACAGGAAAAATTTTGGAGTAATAGAGGTGAAGCCACTGTGTTAGAGTGAAGCATAAGCATATACCTCAAAATAGAGAGAAGAAGAAGAAGAAGAAGAATGTTTGACATTTTTAACTTAAAATAAATATAATGATTGTAATGCATTAAAAAATCTATTTTTTTTTGTCTCCCATTTTCCATGATACAATTTTCCATTACATTTTCCATTATATCTGGCTACTACAATATATAAATTTGATATATTGCACTAATGGTATCAAACTTGAGAAGGACATGTACTTATATAGTATGAATTAAGATCAATACCTTTAAATTTACAGCAGTAATCTAGACACACAACCTTAATAAATAGAACCCAGCAAAACAAACTAAAATTTATAAAACCAATATCTATCGACAAAACATGTCACATTACTCTACTTCAAAAATCTTGAGAAAAAAAAAAAAACAAACAAATTAAATAGGTAGGCAACATACGCATTAAATAATTTTGAGGAAATAGTTAAAATACACATGTAGATTTTTAAGCCCATTAACAATAATTATACCAGGCAAAACACGTGGTGCATAAATTGCTTCCTTATTCTATGTAGGGGCAATTCCAACACATGCATGATATTTGCTTTGCATATTTATGTCTTACATCATTCTTTTTTTTTTTTTCAGATTATAGTAGGCTCAAAAGCAGTCATTAGCAGTACATTAGCTGATGGAGATAATAGGTACACAATGTACCTAAATTGAGGGGGAACATAAAAAATGAATACCAAATATGCTTCATTTTTTACAAAAATTGAAATTAATATACTTCAATGCAACTGTTCACCCTCATGAATAGATATATACTCAAATGAAATACAAATTTCAACAATTGCTTACATTTCTTTATTTGAAACAAAATTAAAACCTTGAGTTTGAATTTTCCTTTAATATCTAAAAGCAGAATCAGATAAGTACAATGTTTTTTTTTTTCAAGCATGTCCGAATGCAAAAGCATCAATTTCATATTTTCGGCTTTCAATGCGTGAAATACGCTTGGAGACCATTAATAAAACTGTCAGGATTTTAAGAACTACATAAGGTTTAAGAAATTGATGCTTTGTTAATCTGAATGTAGGCGCTTTAAATCCAGCGGACCCAAAGTAAAAAACAGTACTATTGAACCGTTTTTTACAAAACATATTTTGCACTAAATAAAATCAGACCTTAAACTTCGACTATGAAAATAAAATCAATGCTTCCTCCGCATAGTAGGACATCACAAAAAATTCAAATCTTTACTAATAATAAAGCAGAAAGTCTCTCTGTCCGGAGGATGTCTGTAGGATGTCTGTAGGATATCTGTAGGATATCTGTAGGATGTCTGTAACGCGCATAGCGCCTAAACCGTTCGGCCGATTTTCATGAAATTTGGCACAAAGTTAGTATGTAGCATGGGGGTGTGCACCTCGAAGCGATTTTTCGAAAATTCGATGTGGTTTTTTTCATTCCAATTTTAAGAAAAAAACTATCATAAATTACGAAATTATCATAACGTGGAACCGTAACATGGGCACAAGCCAATTGGCGAGATACGAAATTATCATAGCGTGGAACCGTAACGTCGGTACAAGCCAATTGGCGAGAAAATTCACCATACCTTATCTTTACTAATAATAAAGCAGAAAGTCTCTCTGTCCGGAGGATGTCTGTAGGATGTCTGTAGGATGTCCGTAGGATGTCTGTGACGCGCATAGCGCCTAAACCGTTCGGCCGATTTTCATGAAATTTGGCACAAAGTTAGTATGTAGCATGGGGGTGTGCACCTCGAAGCGATTTTTCGAAAATTCGATGTAGTTCTTTTTTTATTCCAATTTTAAGAAAAAACTATCATAAATTACGAAATTATCATAACGTGTAACCGTAACATGGGCACAAGCCAATTGGCGAGACACGAAATTATCATAACGTGGAACTGTAACGTCGGTACAAGCCAATTGGCGAGAAAATTCACCATACATTATTTGTAAATATACAAGCGAACCAAAAGACCTTTAATTTTTCTATTACGGGCGAAGCCGTGCGGGTGCCACTAGTAATAAAATAAAATTGCACATGTAGGAATGTATTAATTAAAAACAGGAAAATCATGCACATGAACTTTAATCAGAATAAGTAGCAATTTAAATTCAGTAAAACAATTTTACGCCAAGCAAATGATCCATTATTTCAAACAACAAAAATACATTTTTATGCATAGCAAATAATTTCAATTGGAAGATAATTACTGAATATATTTGATTATAATAAAATAATAATAATTACCTTTTACTTAAGAGAAAAACATCATGCTGCATTCATTTCATAAGAAAACACCACAAAATGTAGCAAATATTCCGTCAAGGTTAACATAAAGTATTTAGTTTGGCAAGAACTGTTTGGCGACTTTATTCCATGCGCATGCGCATTCGACTGGTGAAATTTAACTTTTTAACTCCGTTCATTTAAAAAGGAACTTCATTCCGTTAAATCCGCAACTCCAACAAACTACAACAAACTATAGGGGCCGCTGCAGCCACTGTCTAATGGCGGATGAAAAAGGTAAAACAAACGCACGCCATTACGTATAAATTGCTTTGACGCGCTTAGTGAATAACCGTAATTTTTCATGGTGTTTGTGAGAAGCATTCTTTTCTATTCTTCTGAAATTACATTGCACCAAAAACTGTATGAAGCCTGTAATTTTCCCCACTTGGAATGGAATGTTTTACCTTTTTCCTTAGTATTGTTAATCACCGCAAGATAGCGCATTCGAGTTCTAGAGTTGCGAATAGGGGGAAAAATGAAATTTTTTGTGCCTTGACAAAGCAAAGAAAATGTCGTTTTCGATTTTCAACCAATCTCCGATCTTTGGTCACAAGCGCCATCTACTATCAACTGGTGGTTGAGCTGATTAAAGAATCATCTTTCATTATTGCTGTTTGTGAAAGATGCAAAATAATTTTGAAGGACTTTCAAACTTAATTAAATATTATAAAGGGCATTTTTTCCCATTTAATCAGTCTTGCTATTCTTATATTAAATTTTGATGCACAGCATTGTCACAATGTTTAGCAGTAATTTTGTCTCATAGTTCCGAATATTATGTTTGTTAGTTCTTATTTACATTACAGTAATTCTAAGAAAACTGAATATTGTAAAAAATAATTTACATATACCGGATATTTTGGCGCTGTAGTCGCGACAGAAATTTTGAATTAGAGTTACGACGTTTGGCAACAAGTTTTATAACCGGCAACGCCATTTCTTTCCCCTGTTTGTGCCGCTAATCGACGTGCCATTTTGCGCAAAAGTAAAAGTATTCCGCTGTATTTAGGTAATTATTTTCTCTTTTCATAACAATAAGTATGTCTGAAGGCAAAAGTGAACCTGAACAATTTCGTAAACTTTTCATTGGAGGATTAAACTACAAATCAACAGAAGAATCCTTGAAATCTCACTTCGAACAATGGGGTGAGATAGTAGACTGTGTCGTTATGCGCGATCCACATTCTAGAAAATCAAGAGGATTTGGTTTTATCACATACAAACGTGCTCATATGGTAGACGATGCCCAAGCAGCAAGACCTCACAAAATTGATGGCCGAGAAGTTGAACCAAAGCGCGCCGTTCCAAGGGAAGATTCCGGTAAGCCTGAAGCTCAGGTAACAGTCAACAAGTTGTATGTCAGTGGTTTAAAAGACGATTTAGGTGAAGAAGACTTAAGGGAATATTTCGGCCCTTATGGAAATATTGTCAGCGTGAATGTTGTCACCGATAAAGCTACTGGAAAGAAACGCGGTTTCGCGTTCGTCGAATTCGATGACTACGACCCAGTTGACAAAATTGTTCTTCAGCGTCACAACTACAAAGGACGGAGGCTAGAAGTAAAAAAAGCCTTGTCCAGAGAAGAAATGGGCAATTTGAAAATGAAGAAAGAAATGGGAGGCTTTGGCCGTGGAGGACGAGCTGGCGGCGGTGGTGGTGGACGAGGAGAATGGCGCACAGCTGATGAATTTGATCGTGGTTATGGTGGTGGCTACGGCGGTGGTGGCTATGGAAGTGGAGGTAATGACTACGGAGGCGGATACGGCGGCAGTGGCGGTGGAGGTTGGGGCAACAACTCCGGCTACGGCGATGGTGGATACGGCGGCGGCGGTGCAGGAGGCTGGGGCGGCGACTTCGGTGGTTCCAGCTACGGCGGTGGACCCATGAGAGGTAGCACGGGCTATTCTCAGCGTAGCTCAGGACCATACGGAGGCGGCGGCGGCAGAGGCTCTGGAGGATATGGGCGACGATAAATTCAGGTTAAACCCTTAAACTGTACCAGAACATTAATTCTCATGTCTATCTTCACGTACATATTTGTGTAATGACTTTTTTACCTGTTGGCGTCATTTTAGTCGTAGCTTCACATTCAGTACAAAAATCCTTCATTGTATCATTTTATTTTCAAGTAAGGAATGATGGATGCTAACCAATGTGGTAATAAATTTTTAAACTAAATCTTGCTGAAGTTTTTGATTGAAAGTATGTTTTTGTATACTTACATATTTCTTGTTTGCTCTTTGATTAAGTATGGCAAGATCTTTAATGTATCACTACCTCAACACCCTAACTATAATTGAATATGCAAATGCTTGTATATGCCATTTTATCTACAGTAGCATACAGTTAAATTGTCTGAAAAATCTAATGTTGCATATGGGGCATTCCAAGGTATTTTTGACATTATGTAGAGTCCATAACGTGACCTTTTTTGCCATAACTTTTTAATTTACTGTTTGATTTGCAAATTATTTTAATTTGAGCTGGTAGGTTGGTAAAGATCAAAATAAAATAATATGCTAATCAAACAGTAAATTAAAAAGTTACGGCAAAAAAGGTCATGTTACGGACTCTACATAAATGTCAAAAATACCTTGGAATGCCCCATATGCATCCCGGGGCTACATTTTGTGATGCATGAAACGAAATCCTATAGAAGGCAGAATCTGTAAATGGATGAAGTTGGTTATAAAAGTTTGTTTTATGTTAACCAATCTATTCTCCTTTACTTTGCTTACTTGCTTGTTACCTGCTAGTAAGCTAGGTTTCCCCATTTTCTTGAAGGGATGAAACAACTTAACATATACTATAGTAATAGTTGAGAACCAACA